>NW_020955535.1:1800326-1854610 GCF_003031625.1 Empidonax traillii
TGTCATTTCAGATAGAGGGACACTTCATATCTGTTGTGCTGACAAATATTTATCCCTAAGCACAGGGCTGTGAAACAGTAATGAAAACCTAACCTGCACCTGTCTTGGACGAATCTTCCACCTGTCCTTTCTTCTATTTCACTTTGCCTTCATCATGATGCCTACATCATTCCTGTAAAGGAAAAGTAGTATTATTCTTATTGGATTCATTATGTTGTCTAATTTTTCTTTTTTTTTTTTTTTTTGGTAATATTCTCAAAAATTGTGATTTTTTCAGCCAGACCCTATTCTCCTAAAACTTAGAATACAGATTTGTCTCTAGCAGTTTCAGAATCATTATCCTCTTATGCAAAGAAGGAGATCAATACCTTGAAACATTTATTTACACACAGAGCTATGTGAAAACCAGGAATCGTTGATTAGGGTTAGATCAGTTCATCCATTCAAATATCTCGCCTCAAATTTTGGCCCAAACCAAGGGAATGACAGAAGCTTTTCCTGCCTATTTGTGTGTTCAACACATGAGCCACAAATCCACCTGGACTTGTGCAATGTTTTGATGCTGTCCTGCACAACATCCTTGTCTGGAGAGACACGGATTGGATGGATGGGCCACCCAGTGGATAAGGAATTGTCTGTGTGGTTGCACTCAGAGAGTTGTGGTCGATGGCTCAGTGTCCAGTTGGAGAGCACGGAATAAGTGGTGTCCTCAGGGGTCAGGGCTGGGGCTGGCACTGCTTAACACCTTTGTCAGGGACAGGGACAGGGGGACTGATGTCCCCAAGCTGTGTGATGCAGTCAACACACTGGAGGGAAGGGATGGCATCCAGAGGGACCTTGACAGGCTTGGGAGGTGGGACTGTGGAAACCTCAGGAAGCTCAACAAGGCCAAGTGCACGGTCCTGCACCTAAACTGGGGCAATCTAAAGCACAAACACAGGCTGGGTAAAGGATGGATGGAGAGCAGCCCTGAGGAGAAGGACTTGGGGGTGTTTGTTGATGAGAAGCTCAACATGACCCAGCAATGTGCCCTGACAGCACAGAAAGGCAAACATGTCCTGGGCTGCCTCCAAAGCAGTGGGGGCAGAAGGTCAAAGGAGGTGGTTCTCCCCCTTCTATTCTGCTCTCTTGAGACCCCACCTGGAGTGCTGCATCCAGCTCTGGGTTCCCCAGCATAAGAAGGATGTGGGTCTGTTGGAATGAGTCCAGAGGAGGCCATAAAGATGCCCAGAGGGGAGACCTTAAAGCCCCTTCTAGTGCCTAAAAGGGCTCCAAGAGAGCTGGAGAGGGGCTTTGGGCAAGGGCTTGGAGTGAGACATCAAGAGGGAATGGCTTCAAACTGAAAGAGGGTGGGTTTAGGTTCCTTATTAGGAAGAAATTCCTTACTGTGAAGTGGTGAAGCATTGGAACAGGTTGCCCAGAGAAATGTGGATTCCCCATCCCTGAAAGTGTTCAGTGCCAGGTTGGTTGGGGCTTGGAGCAACCTGTGATAGTAGAAGGCGTCCTTGCCCATGGCAAGGGAAGTTGGGACTGGATGACCTTTGAAAGTCCTTTCCAACCCAAACCATTCTGTGATTCCATGGTTATTGTGTGAATTCAGCTTCATTCTTTATATCTCTGACAGAGAAACAGTTTGTACTCTGTTCACATGCAACGTTGTAAAATAATTTATATATATATATGTATCTGTGATAAGAGTATCCCAGGTTCTTCTTAAGTCTTAGTAAGCAGATTACACTGACAGTATCTCATACAATGAAATTCACAGTTCAGCTGTGCATTGAATAACAACTGTATTTGATCAGTTCTAAATTTCATAACTTTTAGTCAGTTTTCCTGTTCCATATGCTGAAGCAGGAAAACTAAATTTCCATTGTCTGCCTTCTGTATAAGCATATTGCAACATTTTCTCCCCTCTTTGGCATCTTTTAGAGTAAAATCAGGTATAAAACATGTTTTTTGGTCTTCTCCCACCTGAATTTAGATCTGTTCTTGCATTTCTCTGTCCAGTGATTTCTGTATCATAAATACATCTGCTCCAGAGTGGAGCTGCTGACTGCACTGCCCTCTTGTACTGGAATGGGAATTATGTTTATTCCCCTCATTCAGTTGGAAAGGAGAGAAATGTAAAGGGAAGTCCCATCTCCTTCTTGGTGGTTTCTGTATCAAAATCTTCCTTATCCAAACACTCTCCTCTCTTTCTCAAGTGCATTTACTTATTTTCCCAACATTTGACACTGATACAAGAGACTTAGGCTGCTTGTTATTAGTCAAAAAGGGATTTTTTGGGTTGCAGGGATCTGCATTCATCCAGCTAAGGAACAGTGATGTTAAAAGAGAAGGGGTAAAAAAAAAGCAGGATCACAATCCATCTTGGTCAACACGATTCAGAGCAGTTAAACTTGTGATCTGAAAGCAGGAGGTGTGATACTGTGCCACCAGATGCTGGTAGGGCATTACCATTTACTATGAACTCACATGAAGGAAGGGATGAACTTTTTGTCAAATCTAAATTTGGGAAACATTTTTCTATGGAGAACATGATAGAGACCATGGATTTGTTTCCTTACAGTTTCACAGGGATCTGAGCACACATCCTTTCAGCAACAGGTAGATTAAACCCATAATTTCTATTTTCTGAAACCTTCTTTTCAGGCACTGAATGACTCCTGTAACACACCAACTTCTACTCCTTTCTAGTTTTGGTTTGGTAGAAGAAAGAAGAAAAAAGTCTTGTCCACCTGAGCTTTCTCAAGATAAAAGGCCTTGAATTATCTCCAATCTAAGCAAACAAATGGGGATAAATTATCTAATTTCTTGCAAACTTCATATTTTATAGCTTGTGAAATCTAAAGAGAGGAGCTCTTATTGCTCTTGTGAGCTACTGCTTGATTTGTGGTCACAGATGTTTGTGAATTAAGGGATTGTGAAAAATTGTGACATTTCTGCTTTTCCTTTAACCAGCAGAGCTCCTTCCTTGGCTGGGAAACAATATTCTCAGCTCATCAGGCACAGAGAACAAACATTAGCTTATAGCTTCTTAATTCCCTCATCAATATATAGAAGATTTATACGTATTAATTTGCTCCTTTTATGTCTGTGCTGTTTCCATTGCACAGGGAAAAAATGGGCACAATGTGTCTGATAAAGAACGAGTCTGTAAGAGGTATGGAACACATTTGCATCTTGTTCCACAACATATTCTCAGGAAAGCCATTTGTCCCCATGCATTGCACCAGTTCTTGTCTGCAGCTTCACTATTTCACTCTCATCTGAAGCAAATTATTTGAGGTACAGCCAAGGCACACACAGGGCACAGCCACATTTCAAGGAGGTGGGAAATAATTCTTCTGTGATTCTTGAACTCCACCAGCCAATATTTAGATCAAAAAATGCCCAGAGGTAATAATAAAGTCTGAGAACAGTTGAGCATGAAGTTCTTCCACAAATGCCTACAACATGCGGGGCTACTTTGATTGTGTAGCACATTTACTTTTCCAAATCCTTGTCCTTCTAAATGCAGTTTTAAGACTGTATTTTCCAGTGGTGGCCACTTGACATCCTTCATTTAACAAGGTTTTCCATTTTTGATTCAATTTATCACAGCCAGAGGTTTCTTCTGTACCACAGGGTACCGAGTTCATGAATGAACACACTTCAGGGATGCTGAAAATGAGTTTAATAACTGACACACTGTGAGCATCCTGTTTGTTTGGGAGTTTTTTGCCTCATCAGCTGATATAAAACACTGGAATTTTTTTTGTACCTTTTCCTAAATGTTTACATAGTCAAATATCTTTATTCCCACCTTCACCTCCCCAAGAAAATCATTATTTCCTCTCTTCAATGTGAACTGCTTTAGGACTACTTAGTTAAAATTTCAGTAACGATTTTATTCCAGTTATTGTTACAATAATACAATGATATTAGTGCATTAAATTCATGCAGTGTTGATCCTCAGTGTCCTGTGTCTTTTGTATTTTTTCTCAGTTTAGACTGAAGTGGTTTTATGCACATTAAAATTTTACCTTCAAAGAGTTAACCAGCTACATATATTGAAAATGTAACAATATCTCTATACCTCATTGATTTCCAGCAGTTGTCCCAGAATAACTTCCTAATTATTTTTCTAGCAATTATCTTGAAATCTAATTATAAGATCTAATTTGTTAAAGTTCTGGAGCCAATACGCTATTATTTTCCAAAATAAAATCAGGCTGGCTGGCAAAATTCTAATAACAGATGAACTTATTAGTGATTTCTCACTTACATTAAAAAAAAAAAAAAAAGAAAACAAAAAACCCTCATACTGATAGTTTTGAAACTTCATCTAAACATTTGTTGCAAAGCATAATCCTTATTTCACATCGAAAGACACCTGAAAACAAATTACTGAGGGATGAACAGGAGATTAGTTCTCAGAAGAGAAAACTATCAGACTATTATTCTTTTATATTCAAAGGGATTTCCATTGCTTAGGGCATTTCAGACAATGTGGCTTGGGAATACTTTGGGAATATTTAGCTCTGCTTCAGTATTGGAGCATGTCCTCTCTATCTACTCGTTACTGTGGGAGCTGAGCAGCTGATGAAATCAGTGGGAGCTGCTTTTCACAAAACAGAGGAGGTGCACACCTTCATGGCAGTTCCCTGAGGGGATGGACCTGTTTTCCAAGAAAGCTGCTGTTCAAGTGACAAAATCTGGGACCTGCTGCCCATCACCACAAACCACTTTTGGAGAAAAGTGAGCTTTCGGTGGGATGGAAGGCCCGATGTTGTACCTGATATTCTGATTTACACATGGAAAATTACCCCTTCCTTTGCCTTGATGCCTGCACAGGATTTGAAACTTCCTTATATCTGTATCTCCAGAGGCCAAAATCACCAGCTTCCTGTAGGAGAGAAGTAAAGCTTTGCTCTGCACAAAAATATTTCCTCGAGAAGCAGAGGGAGGGACACTATAAAAAGTCACATCTGGGTGACCTCAGAGTGCTGTGTCAAAACAGCTACAGTGCCACAGCAGGGTTTTACAGGAGACAGAAGTGAAGGGGGACACACACGTGTGGCCACATCATTATCAAATTTAAGCTTTGCCTTCAAACACCCAACCACTCTGGGACACCTGGGGGCAGGTCCATGGGGTGAGGTGCAGAGCTCTGACACCACTGCGCTGTCCCCACTGCCTGTTCCCTGGGATAAAAGCATCCATGCTGTGTTTGGGAAGAGATGAACTTGAAACAAAGCTCCTTGTCCCACGGTGTAGCTTTGTGGTGATGCTGAACCCTCTCACACTGCTTTTCTTCCCCCCCTGCATGGAAGCTGCACCTGAGTTAAAAGGTCGGGCTCACCTCCTGCAACCAGTTCTGGAAGCTGGGCTGAAGTGATTGCTGGATGTAGACATGCAGTGTGGGAGAGAAAGAAAAAATACACAGTCTGAAAAAGAGCATTTTTCTTCTCTTGTCACTGTAAAATCCTAAAATGCTGAAAGGGAATATTGACACACGTCTGAACTCCTACAGTTATAAATCTGCGTTTCACTGAGAGGTGTTTGCTGCCTCTGTGGAGTTTTTTTGTTTGTTTGGTTTGGTTTGGTTTTTTTTCTTTTTTCTTTTTTTCTTTTGGGTGGATTTTGGTGGCTTTTTTTTAATTTTAATTTATTTCTTATTTTTATATTTTCATGATGATATGCAACAAGGAACTACTTTGATGAAGTTGGGGATTTGAAGTCCATTAGCAAAAACCTCTCTCCTAACATCTAAAGCAGCCCACTGACTGGGACTCAAACGTTACTGTGCAGTCTCCAAGTTCTGGAAAGAAGCAAAACCAGCACATTCAGCATACAGTTAAATGACAAAGTAAAAATAATAAATTAGGAAAGTTTTGTGTTTTTTTTCTCTTTTTACAAAAGGGCAGCTGCTGATGCTGACACTTTTAAACAAAAAAATATATATCTAAAGAAGAGGAAAGAACTGTATGAAATGACTTTCTGAACCCAAACTGAAAATGGCTATTTTAGAAAACTATCAAAGTATTTATTTTTTTGAATGCCCCCTCCTGACAACCTTTAGCAGGTGATTCATCACCAGAGGTCTGTGCTTCCAGCAACATGTGAATTCCAGCAGATTGCTTTGAAAGAGTAGTAGAAGAGGGAGCCACAGTCACCATTTACATTTGCAGAAACATGTCAACAGGTTCGTAACTGAGAGTCCTTCTCAAGCCTTGGAAAATAGGAGTGGAAAAGCTCCACCAGCTGGAATTTCAGTGCCTTTTATACATCAGGAATAAACCACAATTTGCCCAAACTCTCTTGCTCCAGGCCAGCATTAATTATGCAATGAAATACATTTGTTACTTTTAATATGATTAAACATAAATTTAAGATGAAGGTTTTCAATGATATGAAAATTGAGTCTTGTTTTCCCTGCAAACCTTGATGTATTTTGGCATAATCCTTCAGTTCCCTAAGGCTCCACGGAGTTACTAACATTATTTACGTTGTGGGGCCTCAAGCAATACAACATTTTCCTACAGATAGCACACATCCTGGGAAGACAACGGGCATCTCTGAGGAGATGTGAGTTTGTGAAGGGGAATTTCATGCAAAGCCAGTTGAGGCAGTGGGATGACAACCTTCCCCTCTAAGCTCTGGGTAATCTCTGCAACCACTCCAAGCCCTTTTGTGATTGCCTGTGGAAGTGGCAACAAGATGAAATTCAAGTCCTTAATGAGAAAAAAAGTACTATTTTATGAAGTTGGATCTTCCCCTAAATGCAATGAAACTCTGACTCTTTGGCACTAGAATAAAGACCTAAATATCACTGTGGTGAAAGCAGTCTTAGTGATACCAGAGTGATTATTGTTTGAACTGAGAAACTCCACCTTTTATGGGCACAGTGCCAGAATTAAGCGCAGGACACACTGAAATCCCAAGGTAAATCACCTAGGTTTTTGCAGGATTAGGGGTTCCTGTGCCTCTTAAAGCATTACAACTCTGCCTTTCAGGTCTTGAACTCTGAGTGACAGGTATATAAAGAACATACAGAATATCCACAGACAGAATTGGAACCTGTGAGTGATGAAAGAACCACTCAGAAGAAATTTATAACACCATGCATGATGAGTAAGGAGGATTTGCAGCTACACAAAAAGCCTTCCATCATGAATATGAGTCCTCACCCCAACTTAAGCACCACTGAGACTGATCACTCTCTGAAATAAGCACCATATTCTTCAATTGCTTTAAATGGCACCAACTCAGAGGATCAGAAAGTCAGGAATTTCCACTTTTGTTTAACCAGCAGGACTTTCTGAAATGGGCTTTTAAGCTTAGTTGGAATGCTTTTACAGAAAGATTTTCATTTTGTTCTGAATAGCCAAGGCATCTGTGCTTCAAACACTTACTCCCTTCCCTGTGCATGGCAAAGCAGTTTTCAAAGTCCTTGACTTATTGAAAAGCTCTCTGCTTCCCATATGCACTGGAATGCTGATTGAGATGACCTTACATATCTGCAGCCCATCAGCCTTTTCTCCTTTCTCCTGGGAAGGAGACTTGTTTATGAAATTATGTTTTCAACAGCAGGAGCAGGCAGAATTCTGATTAGGGTAGCGGTTTTGCCCCTTGGAAAAGGAGCAAGAGGGACACAGAAGCCAAAGTTTTAATTGCATTGGCAGTTTTCCCCATTCATAGAGGTTCAGGAGAGAGAAAGATTCAGGACAGAGTCCTGTGTGAGTGTGCTGTGCATGTGCAGAGCTGGTGCGTGCTCTGGAGTTTAACTATTGCAATGCACTTTATTTTTGGGGTGTGTGCACTTGTATTAACACAGAAAGCACCCCAGTGATCCAGTCACGGGCTAATCACTTCTGTCCCAACACACAGTCCCTGCTACTGTGAAAAGAATTGAGAAAACCTTTTCCTTCTGAAAGGAGAGTGAATATCTGTGTGGATTTGGGCATACTGAGGTCATGATGATCACGTTGATCTCATTGCCTTGCCAGACCTCCAGTCCAATGGATTGGAGGGGCTGGAGCACAAGTCTGATGAGGAGCATATGAGGGAGCTGGGGGGGCTCAGCCTGGAGAAAAAGAGGCTCAGGGCAGACTTTATTGCTCTCTACAACTCCCTGGCAGGAGGTTGGGGCCAGGTGGGGGTCAGGATCTTCTCCCGGGTAACAAGTGACAGGATGAGAGGAAATGGCCCTAAGTCACACCAGGGGAGGTTTAGATTTGATATCAGAGAAAATTTCTTCATTGAAAGGGTGGTTAGGCATTGGAACAAGCTGTCCAGGAAAGTGCTGGAGTCACCTTCCCTGGAAGTGTTCAAAGAATGTGTGGATTTGGCACTTGAGGACATGGTTTAATGGTGAACATGATGTTGGGCTGATGAATCTCAAAGGTCTTTTCCAACCTTAACGATTCTGTGATTCGCTCTGGGATAAAATGGATACACTTTCTTCTGGGAGGGGTGGATGGCAAAACTACCTTGTGATGACCCATCTGGGGTGAATCAGTGAGGGGCTGAACTGGGTTGTGAGGAGGGTCAGAAGCTCTTTACACAGACCTGGGCACTGGCAGCACCAGAGAGGGGGTAGATCAAGGTTTGAGGATGGGAATATGTTCACTGACAGTGCTGGCATCAGCCCAGTGATGAGGGCAGAGCTCTCAGATATCAGGCATCTCCCTTGAAATCCTGGTGCATCAGTGAATTAATGCTGCAGTCGCTGCCATTAATAAAACATCAACAACCAGGTCTGATTAGATAAGGTCTGAGAGCAGTGGTGTGTTACACCCTGGCATGAAAACTCCAGTTATTTACAGTATATTTAAGATTCCAACATTGGGCTCAATGCAATTAGTCAAAATCATTTTGAAAGTAACCAGGAATCCCTGGGATGCCTCAATAAGCAAAAAGGAATTTAAGTAGAGTTAAAAAGATGCTATTAATGACACTGCTGTGATGGAATTAAATAGAAGCTGTTACTTCTTGCTAAGTAAATGAAACCAAAGATACATTACTGATCCCTGCTATTAATTCCAGAGTCTTAATTCCTAATGAGAGTTTTCTGATTTTCTTTCCCATAAATATATTTTCCTCCAGGAATTTGACAGACTGTCCTGAACTAAGTGCCAGATTGCTTCAAATAGCTCTGTGCTGGTTCCAGGTTACTCCATAATTCAGTCAGGGCTCATATATATTCCACTGGGGTGTTTTTTTTCCAAGTTTTGTGAAACAAGGACTGTATTTTTGCTTTATAAATTTGAGTTACTGAAAATTTCATACATTTTAAGTACTTATTGAGGAGGGTAATTAGAGAAAACAGTGCATGCTGCACACATTTGAGAGAAATCTAATAGATCAATTTATAGGAAACATGATTAAAGTAATTAAATACTTTACCACATGTACTGCATTTGAGATTTTTAGTGTCTTTTTAAGCTTTCTATGTTTAGTGTGAACATTTTGGGACCTTGTTTTGTTTTGTTTGGGGTTTTTTGTTTTGTTTATGTTTGGTTGCTGTTTTTCTTCTCCAGGTCTTCGCCTCAGTATGAGAAGTTTTGTCTTATTTGATTGCTTTTTCAGATTTTCACCTCTGAAAAATGATAACAATTTTCATCAAGGAGGTAAGGGGAAAATGCATTATTTTTACAACATTAAAAAGAAAACTAAAGCTTTGTTTCACTGCTAACAGGTTCTCGCAGTCTGTGTAGGGGTGTGGAATTTGGCAGGAGTCTTGCTGGTTAAAGATTTGTTATTTTACCTGAAATTCCACTGAAATTTTATTATGTTCAGATAATTTCTTAGCTCCCCATGAGCAGAAGGTATCAGCCAGGTGCTCCATTTCCACCGAGTCAGTAAGTCCCCATAATCCATGCAGTCTCAGGTACTCTTTTCACATAATTCCTATCGATAAACCAGAAAGGACTATTTTTCCAGTGGCTTGTCCAATAGTTTGGTGGTACTCAGCTCTTAGAAGAAGGAGGAAAAACAGAACTGCAGAGGGATTGGTTAAAAAGTAGAAAAATAAGGTAGAGCAAAGGCTGAGAGAAAGAAGACAATAGGATGTGTATAAGGGGGGGTGGAAATAATTTAGGTACTGGGGTAGGAAAATCTTATCATATGAGAAGGTTTTGGGACATCATCCACCTGGCACTGGATGCAGGTGTCCTCAACTACGATTCCTTGGCCACCAGCAGGAACTGGTGTCAGATCCAGCCCATGGACATGTATCTGTAGGTCTCCAGTTGTGCTGGGAGCTCGAATATGCTTTATGATCTTTTCTGTAATCAGATGGCTTTGCAATTTCTTCCACAAGATCCCTGCTACAGCAGAAACTAATTGGAATTTGCCTTTCAGTTTACCAGTCTGCTAAAAACTCTGGAAAACCGAAGTGTCAGCCTCTCAGGCTCGCTGTGACAGAAGAGTGCTGTGTATTTATAAGTGTGACATTAATAACACCCTCCCCCCTGCTCTCCTCCTCCATGCCCGTGAGTGATCTTGGGAAGGTTAAGTCAGGAATAGCTCTGGGAAGCTGCTGAGTGGAAATGACTGGAGTAAGAACCAACACAAGGTCTATTCAGTGAGGAGGAACCAGGTAGATGAGTCTTTGCCTCCCCTTTGCTTGCCAGAGCAGCCCTGCAGAGTGTGTGACTGGTCAAACCTTTAGTTACAGAAACACTTGGGTCTGCCAGCACACAAGAAGATATAAAAAAGTCCCAAATATCCCCCTAATCCACATCCTATATCCCACACTGTCCTTCTCTTTCTTTGGCTCTGCACTGTTCAACTTGTCCTAAAACTCTGCCTGTTCACTGATTTGCTTTTTTGACCCCAGAACAATGTCCATGTCATCAGTTCTGGCTCAGGATAAAGTTTCTCCCCGGTTCAGTCTGCCAGGAAACACCCCTAGGCCACAGATTCATGTGTGGTGCAATCTTTTCTCAGCAACTACCTCCCCTGGAGTGTTATCTGTCTTCCAGCAGAATGAACTATGTTTCCTGGGAGTCTGTAGATCTTCCAACAGAGTCAACTACCTCTCAGGGTGGCTTTCTGTCTTCTAGGAGGGGGACAGGCTTGGTGCTGAGGTGGAATGGTGAGCACAATGCTGGAAGGGAAGAGAGGATGCAATTGGAAGCCACATCCCTGTGTTTCCATATTAAGCATCATCCACTACTTCTTTTGCTGTTGTTGTTGTTGTTTGGTTTGGTTTGTTTTTTCCCTCACCAATGTTCATATTCACAAAGTTTGCAGCAAGGCAGGAAAACTTTTAAAATGCAACTCACTCATTTCAGAGAAGCTGCAGCTTCTCGCTTTTCTCATTTCACAATGCCTGTGGGGAGGAGGCTGGTTTGGGAGCTCTGGTCCTACACTGAGTAATGAACTGAACCTGTAATTTCAACTGTCAGCTGGAACCTGGCTCTGCCTCCCGTTGATCCCTGGATCCAAAGATATCATTGGATAGCCTGCACTCTTTTTGTCATTTCCTGTGAAGATCTCCTCTCCTGTGTGTGTGCTGATCCTATTTTCAATCACAACAAGCCCTGTCCAGTTTCACTGGTTCTTAACATACACACATCATGGATGTGCAAACCATCTCATTCCCTGATATTTTTTCCTAATCTGCTCTTTTGCTTTTCTCACGCAATAAGTTCAACAGCTTTGGAGCCTGTCATCCCAGAACCTGTGCCTAGTGAAGGATCAGTGATTAAAACTTGATGCCATGGATCTATTTTTATGAAATACCTCCTTTAAATCCTTCTGTTATTGCAGCAAAAACCTCCATTCTAAAGCCATTAACCTGACGATCAGGAAGGGAATATTCAGGCACAAACACTCACAAACAAGCTGCTCCTGAAATGGTTCTCCAATTTATCATCCCTGTCTCTGACTGGGAGCCTGTATTGGCTGGGTATAATCTCACAAGCTAACAAAGCTACTGAAATAATGCAAGTGCAGTTACATGAATCCATATGTTATGCTCTTCCAACCACATTTCTATTTGTGTGACAAAATCCATGATGTAGATTGGCTTTTTGCCACTTTCTACTCCCTGCAAAATTACCTCGTGGGCTGTGGGCAAGTTGATGTTTCAAAAGAGTCTCCAAAAAACAAACTAAAGGAAAGTAGAGAGAGCAGTCCAATGATTTTACAAAGAATTGTGTGTAAGGAAAGGTCCAGAGTAGAGAAAAAAAAGATGATAAAACCTCAGAAACAACTTGGATCTGAGGAATAATTGAGCAGATTGGGTATCTTCAACCAGGAAAACAAGTGACTGAAAGGAAGGATGGTATAATACTGCAGACATATGAATGGCACACAAAGGTTGTGTGAAGGATGAGGGTGCAGATTAAAGATTGTTCTGTTTCTCTAGGCCGGGGAAAAAGCGAGTCCTGTGAAAGAACACCCTTAGTTTGCCTGATCCAGGTCTGTGATACAGGCAGGACTGAAAACAAGTCATGATACCTGTGAAAGAGGTTTCAATAGGTAGTGACTAGTTCTTAGTGATTTCATAACCAGATGGAGGAGACATTTACCGAAATGTAGATATTTCCAGTGTAGGTGGTTATATCTGAACTGTGTCCTTCCAAAGCTTTCTTAAAAGTGAATGGAGAGTGACTCAACCAACTAAGTGAAGTCTAAGACATGTTTCATCTCATCTTAAAATAGATATATGAAATAGATGAGATTGGAACTCTCAACAGGCCTGGTTTTGTTCCCTGAGCTGTAGCAGAGAGACCAAGATTCAGGAGTAGAAATTTGCACTGTGATTAAGAGCAGTGAGATCAAACTTTCCATCGTGTCTGACAGCACTGGAGGTTGATTTCTGTGGCTTTCATGGGCTGGTGGACTTCAGCTGTCTTAGAATAGAACAGGAGTTGTGGAGACACCAAAATTTGAGATGTCCCCTTCACTCTGAGATGTCCATTTCAGTGTGGAGATGGTGGACAGTGAGTGCTGCTACCTGGGTGCTGCACCAAAAATGGAAAGTAGACTATGATGGACTGATCCAGGACTGATACTGTCCTGGCTGAACCTGGGGTAAAAGGTTGTATCCCTCCTCCCATACCACTTTTTTAACACCACCCTTCTTAACATCCTTCTCTGCAAGGATTTATTGCACCTTCAGCCCTGCCTGTGTAGCTTCCCATGGAGTCACTGAGCAGTCCTGTCAACAAGGCCCAGCTCAGAAACCTCAGCAATTAAAATTATTAAATCAGAAAATAATTTATATTGGAAAAGACCTCTAAGATCATTGAGTTCAAGCATTAACCCAGCACTGCCAGGCCCACCACTAACCCATATCCCTAAGCACCACATCTATATATTTTTTGAACACTTCCAGGGATGGTGATTCCACCACTTCCCTGGGCAGCCTGTTCCAATTCTTGACCACCCTTCCAGGGAAGAAATTTTTCTTAATATCCAGTCTAACTGTGCATTGAGGCTCAGTTGGCTGGGGTGAAGCTGATAAACCACTTATCCAGCTTCAGATGCAGCATGGCAGCATCTCTGATCTTCGAGCAACTTGTCTGTATTTTGTGTCTTTTTAATGTATGTGTGAGCACAGCTGAAAAAATTAGTCAAAAGCAGTATCAGCACCAGAGGGAAGTGACCATCTGCTGTCTTGAGAGAGAAATCTGTCTTGGAAAAGACTGTAGAAACTGCTTTTCTTTCTTCATATGTGTGCTGGACAATCTGAAAACCACAGAAACCAAATGTTCTTCAGTACATAATCCTGGTAGGTAAGAAATGTATTGTAAGAAGTTGTATTGTAAGGGTTTGTGAGAAAGGCTGAGGCTTTTTACCAGGCCTTGGGCAGCAAAGCAGGGAACAATAGTTTTAAACTGAAAGGGGGTAGATTTAAGCTGGAGATAAAGAAGAGTTTTTTAGTTTGAGAGTGATGAGACACTGGAACAGGTTGCCTAGAGAAGCTGTGGGTTCCCCATCACTGGAAGTGTTCCAGGCCAGGTTGGATGGGGCTTGGAGTAACCTGGGATAGTAGAAGGTGTCTCTGTCCATGGCAGGGGGTAAAATAAGATGATCTTTAGTCTCTTCCAGGTCAGGACCTTAACAAATAGGAACTAACAAAATCCCAACCTTTCTGTTCCAGAGAAGGACTGTTCTATTTTTAGTGAACTTACCTGCTAATAATTTCTTATCGTTTCATAAATCACAGAATGGTTTGGGTTGGAAGGGACATCAAAGATCATCTGATTTCACCCCCTTGCCATGAGCAGGGAAACTTTCCACTAGATCAGGTTGCTCTGAGCCCCATTCAGCCTGAACTTGAACACTTCCAGGGATGGGGCAGCCACAGCTTCTCTGGGCAACCTGTTCTAGTGCTCAACCATCTTCACAGAAAAGGATTTCTTCCTAATATCTCATCTAAACCTGCCCTCCTTCAGCTTAAAGCCATTGTTCTTATCTGTTAGCCTATGATCAGTGAAAAAGAATAGATGGTAAGTATCTAACTTTTAATTCATTTAATAGACATCATTATATGTTCCTTTCAGTGAACCAAGTACTCAAGCTCCTCGATATCTGAAAGCTCTCCCACCCTGCACTGGAACATTGTGAGAATGCAAATACTGCAGCATTAGGGATCAGTGATGTACTGCACTGACTATTCCCTGTAAGACATTCTAATGATGGATCCTCAGCAGGTTCTTCATTTAATTCATCCTGTTCTGAGGAGGAGGAATCATATACTCTGAGACACTTTTAAAAATAAACCTCCAGTATGCTGAAGCCTTAGTGCCTTTCCGAATTTCGAAGTTAGGAAAGCTGTGTGAGAAATAATGGCGCCTCCCATGTCTGCTCTAAAAGCCTCTTCTCACCTCAAATTAGTCGATAATTGCAAAGCATCGCATAAAATCACTACCTGCCCTTTATGACACAGCTTCAAAACAAAGTCTTCAAACCTGCCAGTTTGTGTTAATGGATGACAAATGGAACCACTGGGGCAGGCTTGGAGCTGGTGGAGGTTTCAGTCATGCTCTGCTGATTTACACCTACTGGAGTTCTCTTCTCTGTACCACAGATGGGGCCCAAACTTTTCTGAACATGTCTGGTCTCTCTGCATTACTATTAACACCTTCCCACACTCCAGAGTGGGTGTCTGAGCCCCAAAGTGGATCTCTGTGCTTTATTACCCCTCAGAGATGGAAGTAGGTGACTGTGGTATTTGTTTGTTCCTGACAGTTTCCAGAGAACATATAAAAACCAGCATCTCTGGTGGTTTGGGATCTTCATTCTCAGCACATCACAATCACAGAATTTGGGGGGTTGTTTTTTTCTATTCCATTTTTTACTTGTCTCTGTAATTTCCTTTCCCCTGTGCCACCTTCCTCTGCTGCGGGGACTTTCCCCATCCCGAGAAATGAATTTAATCTCTATCACAAGATGTGATCTAGATTGTGTTGGATTTCAGTATAAATTTTCATATATTTTCAGCTGGGTTTGGACTCTGCAGAGTTTTCTAGAAGAAGGTGACGTGAATAGTTTAAGACCATATGTTGCTACAAACCAGAAGAATTAGACCCAGCCCATCACACAACTGTGCTCACAGGGTGCAGGTTTAAAATAAAACCTGAGGCACAGCCCAACCTTCCACACGATTTACATATGAAGGACAAATTAACAACACAATGAACATGGTTCCAAAGAGTCTGATTTATGTCTAGGATCACCTTTATAAATAACTCAGAGACGAGCTGCAACTACCAATGAGCACCCCTTGGGAAAACCAGGATTTTACTTGTTGATTGTTAACCATAACTGGGCTAATGGTCACTACACGGGGGAACAATTCTCCTGAGGAAAGGGGAATACTGGAAAATTCAGGCTCATGATTTCTGTATGTATTGGAATGATTTGTTCAAAAGCTGTTGCATTCACTGAGAGTTTCATCTTCCTGAAGCAAAACAATGTTTGGCTTGGAATCTGTGGAGTGCTTTGCTAAAGAAAACACTCATTGCAGTCTGGTTTCTGCTGTGTGAGGGGGATGTTTCAGAGTTAAGACACCATTTTAGAGTCATTCCTCCAGGTTTCCCCTCTGCCCCAGCTCAGCCCCAGCAGTTTATCCTGCTTGTGCAACATATTTTGAACTAAACAGGTGTCTGACCACAAAAACCCCTAAAAAATGATTGTGAACCACCCTGTAGATCTTAATAGACTTTGGGCCACTTTATTTTAACGGTGAATAAATGTGTATGCAAGTTGCTGTTATTAACATCCAACCCCAAATCTGGTATCTTTTAATTAAGTACTAAAAAGCCTAAAAGTGTTTGTGATTAGTCCTTCTGTGTTTCTTCTCTTTGATTTAGAATTTATGACCCAATCAGGCATAAACTCTTTCCCATGTGTCCTGTTCTTGTTCTGCTCTTACAGAACCAGAGAATCATCAGTGTTGGAAAAGACCTCTGAGATCATGAGACCAACCATTACCGCAACAATGCCAGGTCCACCACTAAACCATGTCCCAAAGTGCCACATTTACAAGCTTTTTAAATCCCTCCAGGGATGGTGACCCCACCATTTCCCTGGGCAGCCTCTTCCAATGCCTGACCACACTTTTGGTGAAAAAATTTTTCATAACATCCAACCTAAACCTCCCTTAGAAGAGGAAGTACATGGAATCCTCCCTTCTGCTTTTGCCCCCATTTTAAAAACTCTGGAAATAGTTAAGTTGCCTAGAAAATTCAGCATCATTTCACACACTACCCTCTGTAGAGCTGAATCCATTTTATTTTCTGTGTTTGTGTCATTAACAGTAAAAGAGTTTGTATTTCTCTCTGTGTATATACAATATAGATATACTCCCTAGCTCTCTGTAGAGTTATAAAAAGCCTCCACTTGCCCCTTGTGACCTTGTCACCACAAATTGCTTTTAGATTCTGTGCCATTTGAACAAACACAGCAATTCACTTTCATGTTCCTGCAACTGCTAAGAAATAAAAAAAAAAACAACACACACACCACCAAAACTCAGGAAAAATGGAAAAAAAAATATGCTGGAGTATGCAGTGTATGTCTAGACTCATTCTCACTTTGTCACACTTTTTCCTCACCTCTGGCTGAGACTGAAGTTCAGGGAATTCATGCTCCTGACACGCAATGGTTTCTGCTCATTCACGCTTGGGAACATCTGTTCTGCCTGTACTCAGAGGATGAGCTGAGCTGTGCTTGGAGGAGGAGAACAGGGATGGATTTGCTCCTGAGTGAGTTTATTTCATTGAACTGGTAAATGAAAGGGCGCTGGACTGAGCAGTTACAACACCAGACTGAAAGCAAGGCCTCCGGGGTTTCAGCTTTATGTGCAGCCACCCCCTTGGACATATTTGTAATATAATATTAGGAAACTAGGAATCTATAATATAATATCAGGAAGTATTAAGAAACAGGTTGCCCAGAGAAGCTGTGGCTGCCCCATCCCTGGAAGTGTTCAAGGCCAGGTTGGATGCGGTTTGGGCTGGTGGAAGGTGTCCCTGCCCACGGCAGGGGGTTGGAACCCGATGAACTTTAAGGTCTCCTCCAACCCAAACCGTTCTGTGATTCCAAGGCAGAGAAGATGGACCCAGGCTTCTCAGGGCTGTACTAAGAAAGACCTGGAGATAATGAACACAAGTGGTCACAGGAGAAATTTCTGTTTGATATAAGGGAAAAATTCTGCACAAAATACAAAGGTAAGTGTTGGAACAGGGGCCCAGAAGGCTGGGATGCCATTTGCCTTCGAAATTTCCGAAACTGAGCTGATGAAGCCCTGAGTGATCTGATGTATGAACCTAATCAGGCTTTCAGTAGAGGACTGGCCCGGTGATGTCCAGAAATCAGTGCAACTGGAGTTATTTTAGAGTTCTGTATATTAGAAAAGAATACCTTTATCTAAAAGCACTGATTGTTGGGCATAGTGCACTTCTCCATCAGCCTGAAACACTGTGTTCAAAGGACTAAGAACTCCTTCTGAAATTGGACCTTCGTAGCCCATGACATCAAGAGTTTTCACAGGCACATTTTGTCTAACTTAGGGAAAAGAAGAGATATTTTGGGCTTTGCACACAAAGGTGTAAAGGCATGTAGTTGTCGTAATATCTAAACTTTTGGATGCAGTTGCCAGGTACTTTATGTGTTTGCTTATAATGCTGGAATACACAGTCAGTGTGAAAATGAGATATTACTTGTGCCAGAAAGTTGTGGGTTTTTTGTTATTTTCTTTTTTCTTTGTTTTACATTAAAAAAGTTTAGATGAGGAAATAAAAGCTTGGGATTGCAAAAAAAAAAAAAAAAAACAACAAACCAAAACCAACCAACCAACAAACAAAAAAAGACACTTCAATACTCTGACTGTTCCCCGACCTGGAAAAAAACGAGGTAACTATGGAGGAAGTGGACATGGACATGTATTTCTGGCAGTGGAGTTGTGTCAGTGATGTGATTTCCCTTCACAGCTCTTCTCTACATTGCCTTGGATTTCTTTTTGGTTTTCCCTATATTTTTAGGGCTACCTCTTCCCTGGTTGAAAAACTTCAGTTTGGAAGCCCTAACGTTGTCAGGGGCTGTTTGAATTGTCTTTTTAATTAAAACATTAATTGGTTTGCTAGAGAGAAACAACTTAATGGCAGAAACTTGATAGCCATATGGGTGTCTGTCCAGACTTCCCTGCTCTGCATGGACACTCCAGACTGGAACGGGCTTGGAGATCAATGCTGTCCTCCTCTAGTGCTGACAAACCATTGTTTCCTCATCTAGAAAAAGCCCTTGTTTTTCTGGCTAAATCAGCTTTGCTTCTCCTGTATTTCTGGCCAGATTTTTTTCTTCTAAGCTTGAAGAGATGAATATTAGATACTCATTCTTTCTATTTTCCTATCACAACTTAAAACATTCCTGGTCTCCTCCTGTGATTATACCTTCCTGTCTCAAGCTAAATTCTCTTTTTTTATTATTTTTTTTTTAATTTTTTTTTATTATTATTTTTAATTTTTCTGGTCTTTTAACACTCAGGAGTTGCCTAAAAAGGTGAATTTCAACCCATATTTTTTGACTGAGAGGTAAAGTGACAGGTGCTTGAGTGATGCAATGCCAATGCAGATGCACCCAAGAGCATCCTGTGGCTCACATCAATATTCTGTCTAATCCCATATTCTCTGTGACAGGGGCAATAGAAAATGATATTTAGGAAAAGAAAACATGTCTGGCTACTTTTTGTCATTCATTCCCCTTGAATTCCCTGAACATGATGTATTAAGGATGCTGGAGGGTCTGCCTAATCTTTTTACTATCTATTTATGGACCTGCTGTCCATCAATTTATTTAATTTCAGTTTGAACTTCTAATCCTGTCTGCCTCTATTCCATGGCAACAAACTACAGAATTTCACTATCCATTGTATAAAAAAGTACTTTGTTTTACCTGGTTTACCTTGTTTTATTGAGTGTCCCCAGCTCTAACACTGTGGGATTTGTTACATTCAGCTCATCCACCACCTTTACAGGTTTGTAATGTTGAATCATTTCCCTTATCTGCCTTGTCCTTTTATAAAGCGAAGGAACCCAGGCTTTATAGTTTCCCTTTTTAAGGCATCTATCTCTGTTAGGCTTCATTCCCTTTATCATTTCATCTCCCGTTCTCTGTGCTTGCCTCAGCTTCACTGAGACGCTCAGATGAGAATCAGAGACTGACAGGAGCAAGAGAGGGAGGGAGAGCTCCAGGGAGCAGACAGCGAAGACCCTCCTGATGCAGGTTGTCCCCCTGCAGCCCATGGAGAATCAGGGTGGAGTCAAAATTTGCTCTGCAAATCCGTGGGCACCCCATGGAGGTGGATGTGCCCTGGTGGAAGCTGCAGCCCATGGAGAGCACACAAAAAAATCGGTTCCTGTCAGCAGGACCTGTGACCCCGTGGCAGTTTGTTCCAGAAGGGCTGCACCCTATGGAGATTACCCACACTGAGTTAGTTCTAGAGGAACTGTAGCTTGTGGGGAGGAGGAGAGTCGAAGAAGTTCATGGAGGGTTGTATCCCATGGGAGGGACCCCACACACAAGCAGGGGAAGAGCATGAAGGGGAAGGAGCAGCAGACATGAACTGACCACATCTCCCAGGTCATCACGAATCAGGAAATGAAGAGTCTGGAATGAAGGAGTCAAGTTGAACCTGCAAAGCAGTGGAAATGAGAACAAGGCGGTTTTAGTTTTTCTCTACTCTACTGTTAATTGACAGTAAATGAATCTTTCCAAGGTCAGACTGTTTTTCCCATGACAGCAATTGGTGAGGGATCTCCCTCTCATTATCTTGACCAACAAGTTTCTTCATCTGTTTTCTCCCCCTGTCCTATTGAGGAGCTCAAGTGAGAGAGAGACTCGCTGGATACTTGGCAGCCAGATAAGGTTAACACTCCAAAATCATGAATAGTCATATCCTCAGAAATCAGCCTTTCCTTAGGTGTGTCTAGTCTTGAAGGTGTTCCCAGAGCAGACCAAAATGTTTTGGAAATCAAGATTATTTGAATTTTTATCCATTTCTTTAATTCCAGTGCCAAACCAACACAGGACTCTATGTGCTGAGAACTTGAAGGGGCTGATGATTAATGATTTAATGAAAATATCAAGGAAAAATCAGACTTTATTGCAGACAAACAGTGGGCAATGGAATACATACACCATGCAAGCTGAGAGAGGAACTAGCCATGATCAACCAGGAAAGGGAGAAAGACCACATTGTGCAAAAGCAAGGCAAACCCCATCTTTTCCATTTTTCTCCTGTTTCTTTCTTTCCATCATTTATTCATTGCACTCCCTTCTTTCTTCCAAGGCTTACCACCACCTCTAATTCCATTTTTTATTGTAGGACAGAACTATATTTCTTTACAACTTGAACAGGTTAAATAGGTTAGAGACATAAATAATAATATAAATTCTAACACCCACCCTGCCCACAAAAACACAGTTAATTTACCTCTTATTCCAAAGTACTTAACACCTGAGGATTGTTCTAGCTTAAATTCTGATGCTGAAGAAAGACTGAGTTGGGAGCCCTTGATACAAGCCTAATTCAGCTTAATTTAACTAAAACCTGTTATCTTTTATTAGCATTAACCTTTGACTGTGTTAAGATAATTAATTGAAGTATGAATGCATGGATAAACCTCTGTGGAATAATGTTAAAGAAAAAATGAAAGGGAGATATTTAACCTTCTCTAATGCACCAAGAAAATGTCAAGACTGCGTTGTCCCTAAGTGATCTTTGAATTTCTTAGGAGCAAGGAAATATTTAACAGCTGTTTGTGATGGTAAGTGAAAGAATGACCACTCTGTGCTGGGCCAGATACCACACATCAAACTTCTCCTTTCCTGTGAAAACTTCCATGAATCTAAGTAAAGCAAAGATTCTCTGGCCTCTCAGTTTGACCTACAGTTGTGTACGAAGGAAGAAGGCGCCAAAACAAGTAATTATTTATTAAGATAACTGCTTGGATTAAAAAGTAGACCCTGAAATTTGTTAAAATTATTGCATAGGATTGGGAAATTTTGCCAGGGAAGGATCTCTCCATATGTACCCTCTGCTTATACTCACTTTCTAAAAGTCAGCAGCCAAGTCTGCCTGGAGATTAAAATGGGTACATCCACAGTCTTCCCCAGAATTCCTGGTATTGCTCTGACACCAGGACAGTTTGTGTCCCTTGACATGTCAGGGATAGAAGCTTGAGAAGAGAAGAACAGACCCTCCAGACTGCCACACCCATGTGAAAATGGAATTATTCCTCAGTCTTGCCTCATTGAGTATGAAAAGTGCTCAGAACTGCTGAGTCCAAGACAAAGTCAGAGACAACATTTAGAGATGGTTCCTCATTAATTTAAGATTGGGGGGCCTTGTATGTCACTGCAGCAGCTCCCTTTGACCTGCACCCTTGATTTTATTCCTCATAGGTTACTAAAAATATTGTGCGGGGAGAGGGTGAACTGAAAACCTCCCTGGATTTTACCATCCACCCTTGGGGTGAACAGGCTCCTCACTTTGGAGGATGGAGAGGTGCTATAAAGTCACATCCCTAAGTTTCTGTCTATATTTGCTCTTTAGACACCTGCCTTGCTTTTTGAAGCATTTTACAGAGAGTTTATGGAGTGTTGTTACTAATATTTTTCTTATCTCTCTGCCTGTAATAACCAGCTCCCCTTACAGCCTTGAAAACTGCACACAGTTCCAGGAAAGAAAAATGTCAACCCATAACTTTCAGAAAACACTAAAAAGTGGATGGAGCCTCATCCCTCTCTCTGCATCTCTAAACAAACTGTGTTTTCTGGGTGTTTTCCAGCACCCAGAAATGGGGGTGATGGATCTGCTTTTCTGTACTTCCTTTCAAATTCTTTTCTTTTGGACTTGATCTGTCTCTTTCTTTCCTTTTCAGTTTCATTCTCCCATTTACTTATTTATTTATTTATTTATTTATTTATTTATTTATTTATTTAAAACTCTCAGATTATATTAATTGGCCTTATAAGCCAATTTAGGATATTTGTCCCAAAATTGTTGTATGGAATACGATGACATTTTGGTACATTCTTGGTGTACAGAATTTCATTACGTGCTTTATACACGTAAAATTACAGGCAATTTTGAATCCAAGGACCAATTCAAACCTTTTTGTAATTTATGATCTCTTCAGAAAGCAATGTGGAGTTTGATTGGAAGTGACAGGGACACAAAACTTTGATTAAAGTGCTTTCTTTTCCTTTCCTTTAGCCACCAGAAAGTCAGGGTTTAAATAGATTACATCTCCCAGTCTAAAGTTCTGATTTAAGCAGTTGTTTTTTTCCTGCATGTGATGGCTACTTTTGGGTATTTTCCTTGACTATTTTCTCTCACTTTCCAAGCCCTCAGGCTGGTTCATGGCAGGAACACAAAAAAAAAAACTTCCTTAAAGTTATTCACAGATAATCAGTGATTCAAATCCAGAGCTGTGTCAGAGTAAAGGAAAAACAAGCTGAACAAAAGGCAGGAGTGTCAGACAGATCAGTGCAGATCTGGTAGTCAGGGAAAATGAGAATATTATGAAAATCAGAAAAGTATGGAGTGTTCAACGTGGAGCTCTCTGTGGATGGGAAATTGAGTCTGGCTATGAAGACATCAGACCTGTCCTCAAGGGAGGGATTGTCTGTGGCCCATTCAAGGAATGTATGCATGACTACACAGAAATGTCCTTCTCTGTGGTGGGGCTTTATTTCCTGAATGAGAAGATGAGATGATGACAATAACATTTTTTATTTCTCCTAGCCATGTTTGTTCGAGTGTCTTTCATTGCAACAATTCAATAACATGCAGCACCACTGGACTGCAGACTGCAGCTTCTCTGGGAAGGAGCAGGGAGATCCTTCTGTGGTGCCACTCCAATGCAGAGCTGGTAATAATGAGTAATTTTAATTAAGTTAAAGACACAGTAAATCTGACCTCTGCTTGGAGGACCTTTTACCAAATTCTATAGTGACAGGACAAGAGGAAACGGTTTTAAGTTGAAGGAAGGGAAGTTTAGATTGGACATGAGAAAGAAAGTTATTTTTTTGGTGAGGGTTGGTAAGAGACTGGCACAGCTTACCCAGAGATGTTGTGGAAACCCCATCCCTGGAGGGGTTCAAGGCCAGGTTGGATGGAGCTTGGAGCAACCTGGTCTAGTAGAAGATGTCCCTGCCCATGGCCGGCGTTGGACTAGATGGACTTCATGTCCAAAGAAGAGCTGGTAAAGGCTTTAGAGAAAAAGTGTTACAAGGAACAGCTGAGGGAGCTTGGAGGGGGCTAATCCTGGAGAAAAGGAGGCTCAGGGGAGACCTTATTGGTCTCTACAACCACCTGAAAGGAGGTTGTAGCCAGGTGGGGGTTGGTCTCTTCTCCCAGATAACAAGCACTGGGACAAAAGGAGGTGGATTGAAGCTGTGCTAGGGGAGGTTTAGACTGGATATTAGGAAAGTTTGCTTCATTGAAAGGCACTTTAATTAATTTTAATTAAGCACTAGGACAGCCTGCCCAGGGCAGTGGTGGAGTCAGTACATGTTGTGTGGCACACAGGAACGTGGTTCAGTGGTGCACTGGACAGTGCTGGATTTATGGTTGAACACAATAATCTTAAGGATCTTGTCCAGCCTAAATTATTCTGTAATTCTATGATTCTATCATTAATCATCTGATGATTCTATCTGTCTGATGATAGATGAGTCTATCATCTGCCAACTAAACCATTCTATGATTCCACAACTCTATGACTTCTGCCTGTTTGTTTTCTAGAAAATTAGAACAAAATCTGCCATTCTGCTTTGCTTGCTGGCCTAAATCTCGGGCTGACACTGAGGCAGGATTTCTGCTTCTGTCATTTCAGTCCTTTCTCTCTTTTAAACCTTCAGAATTTACCACCTCATAGAGCATTTTCTGGATTGTTGAAGTGATGAAAGAGGATTTGGGGGACACAGGAGTGGCTATGAACATGTGGAAGAACCCCAAACATACACAAAATAGGGACCCAGGAAAAATTAAAAATTAAGCAGAAAAGTCTTTTGTGATGGTTTTGTGAGACAGAATCCCAGAGAGAGGAAGATAGTCATATTTACTGACCCCCAAGGACGATGTTTCAATGAATGCAAAGCTCCAAGGGTAAGTTACCAGTAACAGGACCCACACCAAGGTATATATGGAAAAGCTATTTCCAAGAGAGCAGTTTTTAAGCTGATTGAAATCTGCATAATTTTACTGAAACCAAGACAGTGAGAGACTGAGGAGTGAGAGCACAGCCTCAATCTTCTCTAAGGAAAAACCAGAATCATTAAGGTTGGAGAAGACCTCTAGGATCATCCAAGTCCAACCATTAACCCAGCACTGCAAAGCTCAAATAAGCTCCTCTGGCTTCTTGAAAAAACTGCAAGTGTTTGGATGTGTCACCCTGTGTTTAAACACCCTCTGGACCTGCTTTATTTTTCAGAGGCAGCACATCCTGCAGGAGCAGAGAGATCAGAATTAGGTGGGGGAGGAGGGGCAGAGCTCTGTGCCTAACAGGCATCTCGGGGTCCACTTGTTGCAATTTCAGGGCATGAGAGAGAGGGAAAGGTCAGTTTAATCCTAAATCTGTGTCCCTGCCTTTCAAACAGGCTTTTAGAGAGGGAGAGGAGGGTGCAAGTGCTGCTTTCTTCCCCTCCAGTAAAAAAAATTATCTGTAGATGAGAACAGAGAAGATGCAGGGCCTCTGTCAGCTCTTCTTCCCTATCAGAACTGTGCTGACAACGTTTCACTTTTAAAGATATTGCCTAAATCATTTAAATTTCCCCCTGGCTTAACTTTCTTTTAATATCTTTCAGCTTCTGACACGCTTCCTAATTCCTGAGCTTCAAGGAATAGGTATTGTAGCATCAACTGTAATGTCCAAATGTCTGGAACACAGGATTTTCCATACTCGATCAGGCCATGAAGTCACACTAGTCCCCAGCCTGCCTGATGGCATGACCATTATCTCAGTCCAGAGCAGGCAGTAACCAGGTAAACAGTGTAAATGCTGCATTTCCTTCTTGCCTGAGAACAGCATGGACTTGCCTCTGGGCTCTGAAAGTGGAAAATATCCAAAATATCAAGTGGTACTTTTCTTGCCACTGCTTTTGGATTTTTGTTATTACGAATCTTCTTGGGCAAAAAATTTACACTTCAGAGGGCAAAATTAAAAGCTTATTATACTGAGTTTTTTATATATATATATATTTATATATATAATGTCATATAACTCTCATATTGACATTTCAGTAACCTCCTATTTCTTTGAGTAATTTCTATGTTGGCTCCTGAACTCTAAAGTTTTTTAAATTCTCATAAATAAATAATAATACATAGTGTGTGTGTGTGTATGTTCTTACCACAAAAACACCTGCCATGTTTTAGAGCCAGTATGGAGTATCCCAGATAAAATATATCTCTTTGCAAAGAAATAACACAGGACCTTTGCTCTTCCAGTCATGGTTTTTGAGGGGTTTAAACATTTGCTTTTACAGGCTGTGGGGCTTGAACAAAATTGCAAGAGGGCACTTATGTGCTTTGTCAAAAGTTGGGATACTGATCTGATGTCTCCAAAGTAAACAGGCTTAACAAGAAAATCAATGAACTTATGAGATATTAAGACAGTCTAGTGTTTATTTGTCATAATACTACACTCTCTTTCAAGAATTTTTATCAACAAATCAAGAAAAAAATGCACCCTTTTCCTGTGATAAATATTCCCAAGGAGAGCTAGAAGAATCCTTTTTTTTTTCACATTGAGGACCATCAAGAGGAGGAATAAGTTGCTCAAAGAGGTTTTGCAGTCCCCATTGCAGACCTTCACTGCTCAAAACCCTGGGCAGCCAGTTCAGGTCTCATCATTGAAATGGTTTGAGTAGGACCTGTTTGTTTCTGGTTGTTATTGTTGTTGAGTTTAACCTCAGTGATGCTCTGAAAAAGGTGGTAATAGAAATTATATGAACCTGCAAAGTTGCACTAAAGTCAGTAGCGATAAATCAACTTGCATGAACTTCTGAAAGTCTTGCCCCTTAATTTAATTTTCATATCCAGTTATGAAGTTTTGTGCATGTATATTCTTTGAAAACAAAATTGGCCTGATGTGTTTTCATTAAAATGCAATATTCTGCTTCTGTCAATACCAGTCTTTGAAAAGTTTATTGATATTTGAAGTTACTGTCTTTCTTTTCTATTTTTAATTTACTTAATTTAGAAAAAATGAATTAAAAAAAAAGGCAGATTTTGACCCTCTTTCTTGAGAAGAGAATTCTAATGCACAGGACATTTATACCATCAAATATTGCCATCAGCTAAAGCTGCAACTGAGAAGAAGTGGCTACAGCTATTTTGGAAATGTCTTCCCTATTGGATCTGACCTTTGTTGCAATTTTGTTTAAATCACATGAAATAATTCGGGACTGTTGAGAACACCAACAGCCAGAGAGGTTGTCATTAGTGGTACGTGATGGCTCAGCACAGTCCATCCCCTTACTGCACAAATGGGACAGAATTGCTGAATTCCCTGTATTTTGCCAGGTTCTGCTCCAAATCCCCCCTCACGTCAACCACACATTGCCCTGTTAGGTTTGAATCCAGCCCTCCTCTCCACTTCCAGAAAAAGGTTTATACAATTCTTCTTTGCTTAAAAACTGTCCTGACTTTGAATCCACAGCTGAAAGTCCAGCACCTCATGCTCCAAAGCTGAAGAGTGGATTCCACTGCTCCTTCTCTATACTCACGTTGACTTTACAATTAAATCCTGCCCAAATTCTTCTGGTCAAAAGCATCTGGTCAAAAGTCTGATGAACTGTCACCTCCTCTGCAAAGCTCTCCAACAACCTCCTCTCTTCCTATCTCTGTCTCATTTTTGCATTCCTGTCCCTTTCAGGATAAGTTCTATGATTCTACGGGACAATTTTATTCACTGCAATCCACTGGCAATATTTACCCTGAGCCTTATGCTTTAAAACAAAATATGTGTATTCAAGCAGCACACTGGGAACAGCTTAGACCAGTTCAGAATGACCAAGCTCCATTGCTGATGATTTTATCTGAAAAAATTGAATTTTATTTCTTATGAATATTACAATATGATGCACCTTAGTCATGCACTGAACATGAGATTTACTCCCCTGTGCACCTCTTACAGACAGGCTCTGCCCTTTTCCTATTCCATGATCCTAAGGATAGTGTCATGTAGTATCTGGTATCATTTTTGATTAATAAGGTCTCATTTTCCAATATGTTCCATGTCTTCAGGAGATATGAAGGTCCTTGAACACTCTGCCTACCTAAGATGTCCAAAAGAGAGGAAACCTTATTTTGATGAGTGGTTGTTTGAGAATGTCAGACTGGTTTATTTGACAAAATCCAGCAATGATAATGGATTGATTCATTTCCACTCTCCCATCTGCACCAAAAATACCAGTATCCAGGCAGGAGCTGGGATATATTATTACATGAAGCTCATGGGACTCCTTCAGTATGAAAATTGCAATACAAATATATTATTACCTATCTCAAAATACACTGAAAGAATCCCACACTCATCACCACAGTATCTGAACACTTCTGGGATGATATAATAATGTAATAGATCTAAAAAAGGCAGTGTAATTATACCTCTGCTGCAATATTCCACACATACAGACTATTCATAATAAATACCCTTTTACTTGCTTTTGAAAGGATCTATTTTCTTCAGTGAGAGACAGTGGGATAATTTACAGACAAGAGAGCTTTTTGATTGGGGAAATTATTAGGCCTTAAATGAGGAGCTCAATGTTTACACTTGAGCAGTTGATTGTCTCCTTGCACCTTATTACAATTCCTTAACAATCAGTGGAACCACAGAGTCATAGAGACAGAGAATATCCCGAGCTGGGAGGGACCCACAAGGGTCATCCAAGTCCAGCTCCTTGCCCTGCACAGGACAACCCCAGGAATCCCCCCACGTGCCTGAATAACCTGAATAACCAGTTCAGGCTGGTTTCTGAATGAACACAAGCACTTCAGTACCTTTCTGAAGTTGGACTGATGTGCAGTTTGGATTTTCCCTTCGCCACTGCAAGTGAAGCCCCAAAACCGTACAAATTCCACGTGGCCTGAAGGCACAATTTTATATTGTATATTTCCTTATGTATAAGTATTTACATATTCATGTTTTAGTCACTAATTGTAGCAAAAAAGGTGATAATACAACACACACACCAGTCTGGCACTGCAGTGTTGAAGGGGGCACAACAAAACTTGTGCATTGCAAGCAGCAGAAACAAAGGAGTGTCTGAATTCCTTAACACATAAATATGTGCTTGTTTCAGCTTCTTACCTGAGAAATAGTTTATAAAATGAGGGGAAAAACTCTTCAATAAAAGCTTAAATCCCTGTTCAGGAAAATTATTGAATGGTGGGATTATTTTATGCATATATTTGAGTCTTGTTGCCTTCAGGAGGGCTGAGAAACATTCTGCAATTAAATAAATGTCATCATGGTAAAATAATGCATCTCTAGAAATTGGGAAATGTGAAAAGATGGCTGTAATTTATTGGACTCCTCTTGAAGGTCAAATGCTGCCAAACATTGGTTTATTTTCTGTTGTTTCTTTGTTTGATTTTCCTTTTCGCAACCCAACGGTTAAAAGTTTCTTTGCAACATTTTAATTCACAAATTTAATTATAGTTCAAACACCTGCAAGCAGTTACTAAAATTTCCCTTTAACCATATTCTCTTATATGATCTTCACAAACACACATACACACACACACACACACACAAAACCCTAATTAAATTTTGTTTGTTTTCATGCCCAATTTGCTATTTCTGATTTCCCCTTTCTTCATTAATTAGATAAGGAAAAGCCAAAGGGTTTTAATTACTCCAGATATGTGAGAACACATCTTCATTTTCAATTAGAGGTGAGATAGGATGTTTGAAGAGAAATTAACACAGTAATTTTTTTTATTATTATCCTGACAGAAAACACACATATCATGAGATGCTATCAGCAGGCCTGATTGCTGCTCTTGAGAATCTCTTGGCTATGTAGTAAACGGAAAGAAATTCAATTATAGGAGGAAGAAATGAAGGCCTAAATCTCCAGCCATAGCTGTGAATGCAGCCCTTCTTGCTTCTTTAAGCAGGATCATTCCCAGTTAGGCACAGTCTCGTTTCACTGGTGGATTTTACTGGAGCTGGAATATGGCATTGGGTGTACATACCCTCCAGTGAAGAAAATACTGATTTTAGCAGTTCAAAATCAGGTTTAAAACATACTGGTAGTCCACCTTCCTAATTTTATGAGCAAAATATGCATATGAATGGATATGAATTGCTCATAAAAGATCTTCCTAAAGGGAAGGAAAAGTCAATGGGATGACAAATGCCAATGAGTAGAGAATAAATATACTGGGAAAGACCACAGGCAAGGTCCATAATAACTCACTGCTCATACCCAGTACTAAAGAAGAGAATGCCCTGGGTGGGTATCTACCACACCTTTGTTAAGAACAGCTTCTTAAATCATCAGGACATCACTGCACAGTGACTCCTCTGAATTATTTGTCAGGAATGACAATGCCTCTGCCTTGTCTTCTTGTCCTCTTATTTTGTCTACTCTACAAAGCCCTTCAAACCTGTCATTTGTTCTCTGCTCTGAATAATGTAAAGTGGATGTCTAAACCAAAGTTGTCAGAAACATTTAGAGATGAATAAACTACAGCACAAAGGAAACTATTTGTGTATTCCATGGATTAACATCACCTGGCTTTAGGAAATTGCAGATACACCCAGAGCATTAAATATATTTTCTTCCTCATAAATTATGTAGAGAAAATAATACCAACTTTAATAGAGACATCTCTCCAAAATGAAGCAATCTCAAATTCTCAACACTGCTCTATTTGTTCCATTGTTGTTAGGCCAGAGATCTTTTGGGACTACAAAATCCACACTGGCTTTAGATTTGCTAAGTCACAAGTGGAAAGGAAAATCATACACCCTGTCATTTCAGCATATTGCAACACTGAACTGGTGGTCTGCTTCAAAATTATATGGGCTAAAACCCCTTCTAATATTCAGAACAATCAAGATATAGAAATTTATGGCTGGTAACACATTTATTAGGTTTTTATTGCCACTGCAGTCTGAAAGGATTTAGGATTTATGAAGTCTTAAGGATAACACTGGTCAGGACACAAAGGCTGTGGAAATTTAACAGTGTTTGGGCACTGACCCGAGCAGGTGAAATATGTCATTGCCACTGCTGATCTCAATAGTCCTCGGCAACCTTTGCCGTGGGCAGGCACATCTTCCCCTATCCCAGGTTGCTCCAAGTCCTCTCCAACCTGTCCTTGGACGCTGCCAGGGATGGTGGGAGTCCCCTGCTTTGAGGAGTGCTTGGCACTGACACCTGACAGCAGCAGGATCCTCTGTGGTTTGTTCAGACTTCCAAGAGTCTTGGAAGATGAGGAAAATGTCAAGTAATGCCACTTGTAGGATTCCTTGGGTCATCTTGCACGAATCCTTTAGACTTTGTGTTGTTCCTTTGCCCCAGTTAATGAGAAGGGATAATATCTGGCAGACTTTGCAAATGTCTGGGTTAGAAGGGTTGTGAAAGGGAGTTTCGGTGTGTCTGTCTTTCCTGCTTTTTTAATGGTTTGGGTTTTTAAAGCCCTAAGTTCCGGTAGAGGTAATTAGAGCTTTTCCAGATCTAGTTCAATAGCACTATACCACAATTCCTAAAGGTTGTTTTTTCAGTGGGGAGGGTATTTTGCCCCAATTTCCTTCAATAGTTCTGAAATCTATATGCAGCCACATAAATTACGTACCTTGGTTTTGAAAGGACCGGGTTGTCACCACTGCTGGTTAAAGGAACTTCTGAATCCTCCCTGCCATGGGAAATGCGGTCTTTTGTTTGTCAGGATTTACAATGATTTGAAGTACCAATGAAACCCGGATTTCTGGAAGCCATGAGTGATTTTTGTGTCACCTAAGAAAATAAGGTCTTTTCAAGGTGTTCCAAGCCAGACATGCCAAAGGAAAGGTCACATTTAAAAACCACCAAAGATACCCACAGGTAATTATCACCCTCAGAATTCTCCAGTTTTAATTAGTAGAGAATGAATTCTTCTGTAGAGGGTGAGTTAAAAAAAAAAAAGATGTAGGGTGGGAGTGATGGAGGAAATTAAACTAAATTTCAGCAATACACAAATACTATTTAAGGTTCAGGAAATATAATTATTTCAAATTAGACCCAAAGTGAATGATAACAACACAAAACCCAATAACAATTGGTTTTTTATAATAATTTCAAACGGAAGGTGTTCAGAAACTTCTTTTATCTTTTATTTTTATTTTTATTTTTAACAAAGTAAATACATGAACTGCATTTTTAACTACCATTGAATACTGTAAAAAAATATTTATGGATTTATTTGACAGTCAACAACATGGCCTGGGGCAATTAATATTTTTTATTTACAGAACTCAGTGCTTATAATGGACAACTAATAGGCATGCTTAATTGGCTTTTAGCTACTGGTATCTTGTTAGAGTATTTTCCTCTTTGCCCAATGGCAGCAACATTCCCGAGGATTTCGATGTGAGTTTAATGTGTTGTTGGCTTTTAATTACATTTTTATTGCTTATGCAAATGCTGCTCATTTGTATGGCAAACCAGGGTCAGTAACAAGGACAGTTTGGGCACGTTTCTCTACTCAGTGCCTGCACTCAACAGCACTGGAACTTCTTCCAGGTCAGTTTTCCTCAGTGTGGGAGAACTGTCCCCTTCTCCAAGTCCTCGTGGAAGAGTTCATGTCAGGAGTGCAGACATCCTCACTGGTGGGTGGTGATCCAAGCTTGGATTGAATTGTCACTCAAGGAATTGTTCTCTTTCCAGGCAGCAGCCCTAAATCAAAGCTGGAATCCCATGGGGCTACCAATTTGTGATTATGGACTGACCTCACTGTTGCTGTCAGATGTGGATTCCCCATCGCTGGAAGTGTCCAAGGCCAGGCTGGGCAAGGCTTGGAGCAACCTGGGATAGGGGAAGGTGTCCCTGCCCATGGTGGTGGAGAGGGTGGTTGGAACTAGATGGTCTTTAAGGTCCTTTTCAACCCAAACCATTCCAGGATTCCATGAAAAATGCTGGCCAGGCAGAGGCAGAAATTGCCACTGATATTATATATTCTGTCCTCAGAGCTGAAGGATCTGGCACCATGGTCTTATGGCCTATTTCTTTCTCCTCTTTCCCTGCTTTCTTGGAAATAGGAATATCTCTGGAAAGGACATAACCCAAACAAACAACTGTTCAGGGTAGGTTCCATAAAATCATTGAGGATGGAGAAAACCTACAAGATCAACAACTCCAATCTTCTACCAAATACCTGAAGTATTTGGGTATCATGAAGTGCCATATCTGACTTTAAAAAGCTCAGAAACCAGTGGAAGCTGAGTTATGTCTCCAGAGCCTGCTGAGGCAACTCAAAAGTTTGGACACAGAGCCAGAAGAGAGAGAATTAAAGTTTCTCGTGAAGCAAGACAGAGGTTTGGGAAGCTGAGTCAGGGATCTTCACACCTATGAGAAGGTTTCAAGTGGAATAGTCGTCCTGTCTCCTACTCTCTGAAGCAGATAATCTGTTTCTGACAACACAACAGCCAAAAATTCCTCCAAGGGGTCCATCAACAGTGATCCTAAGTAATTGAAGGAGAAGGTGACTTGTTCTGATGTCAGTAGATGGCACTGTTTCTATGAACTACTGACGCACACCCCCAGAAATGCAGCTGCATTTCCTTTTTCCGTGCGTTTTACGCAGGGAGAAAAAAAATAAACCAACCAAACCAACCAAAAAAAACAAACAAACCCAAGCCACACCTCCCCCAAGCAAAAAAAAAAAAAAAAAAAATCAATAACAAAATAACATTTTTAAAGTTTAAAATTAGTACCCTGAAGTTTGAAAATGCCTGAATTAATCTAAGGTTGCTCATTATATTTTATCTTCCCCTTGCAGGCTGTGTTCAGTGTGATACTGTCTTCACTCTTATGCTCATGTTTTCCATTTCCAGGGCACTGCTGCCTTAGTTAATGCAATGAATAGAGCTGATTTGAGGATAAGACAACTGTATAGGATAAAGAGGAATATTCTTTATGGAATTCCAGGCTTCAGTGATCTTGTGTATTGAGGAATGGCTGGAGGCACCACATTTCTGCCTGAGAAAGGGTGTGAGTGGATGTTCACTGAGTTACACCTGAAAAGAGACGCCCTTATAGCATCTTCTAGTACCTCCAGAGGACTTAAAAGTGGACTGGAGAGAGACTTTTCCCAAGGGCATGTAGTGATAGGACAAGGGGGAGTGACTTCAAACTGAATGAGGGTAGATGTAGATTAGAAATTACAGAGAAATTATTTACTATAGGGTGGCAAGGGGCTGGCACAGGTTGCCCAGAGAGGTTGTGGCTGCCCCATCCCTGGAAGTGTTCAAGGACAGATTGGATGGGCTTGTGGAAGGTGTCCCTGCCCATGGCAGGGGGTTGGAAACAGATGATCTTTAAGGTCCCTTCTCACAATGAACTTACTGCACTCAAAGTGAGCTGGATGAACCGTTCCTCTGCTTATCAGACACATTGATGAATATCTGGAAACACCCAAGTAACCAAACTCCTAAAAAGCCTGAAGGACAGAACTTCTCCACAGGCCAAAAGTGAAGATATATTGAAAGAGCATGTCTTGATCACATGGACATCCCTCAGAGCATCACCCAATGAGATCCATCTCATTAAGATATCTGCAGAATGTCTTTAGGGTACCTCATTTATAGTAATTTCATGTCTTTTTAAAATATGAGTCCCTGGTTTACTTTTGAAGCAATACAGAAATGCAGAGCCAACACATATTGAACATCTGTCCTACCTCTCCCTGATCTTGGGGCTTATTGATGCTCCCATTTTTGTCAGATTTGTCATTTTTGTCTTTTTTTTTTTTCTTGGTTAGTCCTTATCCCTTCTTCCTGGCTCAGTTCCTTGTCTCTCTCCCATCCCCCTGCTAAATTCAATCCCCCATTTCCATATGAATGCTTAATTTGTCAGTTTTTTATTCTCCTTCCTCCCCAATATCCCTCATTCTGTTATCTGCCTGTCTTAGTCCCCTCTGACCTATCAGATGCTATTTCATCCTGATAATTAGCCTCTGTTGGACCTCTTATTTGCAACTCATCCCTTCCAAATCTGGCTTCACTTCCGGTGTGTTCCAGCTTTATTTCTCCACCCAGCTCACCATCCCCTTCATCATCAACCCCAGACTGGTATTATTCAGTCTTCAGTGTAACAACAAATTCTGTTTTAACATACTGTTGAGTCTATTCAGTTTAATTCTTTCTCATCCTTGCTTGGTTTGTTTCTTTGTTTGGGTTTTTTTTTCCCACTCCTACATAACAAAATTTCCTCCTTTCTCTGTCCATTCCCTTTTATTTCATGGAAATGTGGAAGGACAGATATCAGGAGAACATGAGAAGCATGGTCATTGGTGTCCCCTGAAACATCCCTTTTCCTGGCTCGAACAAGTGTCTCAGAAATATATGAACATACACATAATTACAAATTCTCTAGGAACATTAAAGGTAGATAAGTTGTAAGAAAAATGTTTCCCAAGTGAGAAAGTTAGACAAAATCCCAGAAATGTAAAATGCAACTTAAAATTGAACAAGACAAGCTGCCTTATTGCAGGTAGAATTACAGTTTTCTAGGGGAAACGGCAACTTCCTGAACTTAAAAATCTACAAAATTTCTTAGAACAATTGGTGGTGAAAGGGAAGAAGCAAAACCAGGGATGCCACAAGGATATATAGAAGAAATTTCTTCTGCCCTTACCCAAACCAGTTGTCATTCTGACTCCTGTAAGGAGCAAAATCCCTTCAAACTCAGCATTTCAGCCTCGAAGGTGTCACACTGGAAGTACCTCCCTGCTTTAACCTGCACAGCGAAAAGGAACCGGGGAAGAAACGAGTCACTTCACCTGCTGGTTTCCAGCCCTGACATTCAGGGCTTTCTCAGGGACAACAGCTTTTCTGAGGAACATTTTTGTCTTTGGCATCCACTTTGTGATTTCTTGACTTGCTTTGAGGCGCTGGCAGCCCCTCTGGGAGGTGTTTCTCTGTAGAGCCACTCGCAGCGGTCTGGAGTGATCCCAACTGTCCTTGGCGCCGCTGACAGATTCCCCTTTGCAGCAGTGCTTGAAAGCTGTCCCACCTCTGCTGTCAGCCCCTGTCCCACTGATTTAATGAAATCACAGCAAGGAAAAGAAAGAAAAAGACAAGATAAAAGCACTTCACTGGGAACTTTGAATGTGGACTCCTTTGTTTGCCGACAAAACAGGAGCTGAACCAGTGACACCAGACGGGTTTGCACTGTCTGTTCTAAGAGAGGACACCCTCAGGCTCAGTGGAGCCCTGGGAGAACCTGTATCCCACCTGGATAACGTGCAGAAGCCACCACAGAAAACACCACATTGAAATTTTCAATCTGATTAATTGCCCTAGAAACAGCAGTTTTGAGCACAATCTGGAGAAATGACTTTTTTCTGCTTTCACGTGAGGGTCCAGCTCTCGTTTTCTCCACTAAACTCAAGGGAAGTTATTGCTTATATTTAGACAAAGAGCAAATTGTTAACCTGTGGTCCAAGAAGTTACCAATCTTTATTAATCAGAGCCCAAATCCTACTCCCAAAACAACTCTGGGGCCCCATACATTGTACACATGATGCACAAAATTATTGGGAAAATGTACTTCCATAACTTCTTACTTTACCTACTGCTTGAAAATTTTCTGGAGTTTAATAAGTCCTGCAGTAGCAATGGGATAATAAAAAAAAAACCTTTGGGATTATTGCATTTGAAATTTTCAGGGGCCTTTTTTACGTTTTTAATGACAGGCTGAAAGAAGACAAAGCTCTGTATTTTCCTCCTTGCAAAGCACTTTGGAATCTATGGATTTACAGAGCTCCTGCAGAACTGAGTACTGCTGTTATCACAGTGGGGGGCTACCAGGGAAGATGTTATGGAACTGATCCTTTTTCAATGGTGTTGTACTCAATTACTACCCATTCTAATCTTTCCCCTTCCTGTGTTTCTCTTTCTGTATGGTTTAAAAAAAAAGGTGGGGTCCAGGGAAAGGGAGAGGCATTTTCCCTGGTAAATCAATTAACTTCTCCAATCCAGCAAACTGTGAAAAAATACAATAACTCTCTTTAAATGTTCCATTAGGGTCCAGTAACAGCTCATTAGATTATACAAGGTGTGTGTAATTGCCCAGAAAAGATGCACTACCTTCCTCCAATGCTTAATTTAATCTCCACTCTTTACATACAACTATAACCACCCACTAAACAAGATTCATGGCCTCCTGCCCAATGGTATGTGTGTGTGAGTCTGTGTTTTAAACACAAGAATGTGTTTAAAAGTCAAAACTGGCTTTATTTGCAGTTGCTTGCTAGAATCCTGCGAAACTACGCTGTAGAGAGCAGGCACTGTCCTTACAGGACATCTTCAAGTCGATTGGAAATACCTCACTGTATTTTGTGTTTGCTGCACGAAGCGATTGTCCCCCTGGGCTGGGCACTGGTGAGGCCACACCTCAAATCCGGGGTTCAGTTTTGAGCCCCTCAAAACAAGAAAGACATTGAGGGGCTGGAGCGTGTCCAGAGAAGGGAACAGAGCTGGGGAAGGGTCTGGAGCACAAGACTGAGGGATTTGGGGGGGCTCAGCCTGGAGAAAAGGAGGCTCAGGGGGAACCTTTTCACCTTCTACAGCTGAGAGGAGAGTGTAGAGAGAGGAAAGTTGGTCTCTTCTCACAGGTATAAAGTGACAAGATGAGAGGAAAAAGCCTCAAGTTGCACCAGTGGAGGTTTAGACTGGATATTAGGAAAAAAATCTTGGCTAAAAGGATGTCAAGCACTGGAATAGGCTGCCCAGATGTAATTTGGGTTTGGGGTTTTTTTTTTCTCTAAGTTGCCACAGTAGAAGATGCAGAGACTTTAATTTCTCCACATAGCCTTGACTTTTCCTCTTTCTGGGTCCTTCCCCTTAATATTATAACATTAATTATTAAATATTCTTCCCCTCTCCTCCAACAGAGGAATGAGGTGCCTGTGACCAGCTCTGCCCCTGTTCACCTCTGCAGCCTTCACAGCTGAGTGTCTGAGCACCCTGGAGTCCTCAGGGCCAGGGCAGTTCACTCTTCCAAGCTTGAGAGTTACAACACCTCCTGAACCCTGATCCCTCAGTCTGGGACAAGGGAGATTGTTTTCATGGAAAGCATTGAAAGCATTGGAACAGGCTGCATGTGGAGGTGGTGGAGTCACCACCCCTGGGAGTGAACAAAGAACGTGAGGGGATGGTATTTGAGGACATGGTTTAGTGGTGGACATGGTTTAGCAGGAAACAGGGAGAGGGTTAATGGTTGGACTAGATGAACTTAAAGGTCTTTTCTAACCTTATCAATTTTATGATTCTATGATTCAATCTGAAGGGGATCATTGGGATAAATTTCTGATTTTCTGATATTAAGAACTCTTTCTTCATCTTCAGGTGAATCAGGATAACAGGTAACATTTTTAAAATCATCATTACTATTACTTTCACTTTCCTGCAAATGAAAACACTTAACCAGCTTGCCCAGAGAAGTTGTGGATGCCCCATCCCTGAAAGTGTCCAAGGGCAGTTTGGATGGGGCCCTGAGCAACCTGGGATAGTGGAAGGTTCCATGTCTCTTATGACCTTTAAGGTCCCTTCCAACCCAAAGCATTCTATGGTTCTATAAAATCTCTCACAGGAAAACCTTTTTTCCTTTGATCAGCCAGAGAAGAAAAGGAGAAACAGCTAAAGCTTTGGAACCCCTCTGAGCCTGCAAGAGCTAGACATTAGACTATTTTTTTAAAGTAAATATATTTTACTAAAAAATAAACTTCTGCATCCTCATGTCTTCTTCATATTTGCTGATAACTATAAAAAAAATATATTTTTTTTTTAATATCTCACTGGCAAAATTTTGAGTGGCCAGAGCTCTGGACCAGTGAAAGAATTTGGGAGGGATATAACATTGTGTTTCAGTCCCAGTTCTCTGAAAAGTGTCTCCTCTGCTTCATTCCATGTTTTCCCCTTCCTGATACAAGGCCATTTTTCTTCCTGTGCCAGCCTGTACAGCACATCAATCCTTATTTGTAGCTCCTGTGATTTCCAGACTATTGGTTTATAAGAAACAAATAGAGATTTCAAGTTCTCCCTGGTGCAGCATCTATTGGACAGTCGCTGACTTTGCAGGGATTAAAAATGCTAAAAAGGCGCTGGGGCAGAAAATACAGCACTTTCTAAAGTGACATGGTGGGCATGTGTCACACATACAACTGGGGATGGGAAATTAAAACAGGTTGGAAAGCACTGATTTACTCTCTGCAAAAATAATCCTACGGAAGCTTAAAGTCCTCCTACAGTTTATCCTGTAGTTTCACCATGAAAAGTTTCTTCTGGGTGGATGAGATTTGCTGAAACAAAGTGAGGCACCTGGACAGTAATACAGGCACCAGCTGAATTAAGGCAAAATGGAGTCATCTTGCACCTGGAGTAAAAAATAAACTCTTTCCCAGGCTCTTTCTGGGAATATTTTCAGAGACCTCTGACATTTTAATGCACAGACTTGTGTGGTAAGTATGCACAGTATTGAGAGGTAAGACATAAGGAGAAAGCTGATTTATAGAGCCTTCTTTTTTCTGCCTGGGCACCTCAAAGATTCCATATAGTTCAGTGAGTACAAATGTTCTTAATTCTCCAGCCAAGATGAAAATACTGGAAAATGGGGAAACATATTGAAATAGACCCGTAAAATGAAAAGGCTCTGCTGTTAAATAGTCCCACAGAATGAGCTTCCTGGTTTCACAAAACATTTTTGTTTGACACCAATAGAAGCATCTGGGTTTAGTGTTGGTTTAGAGTTGGTGAGTCTTTAAGCAAATTTCGGAAGGAAAAATCATTTCAGAAGCAAATTACTGAAGAACTTCATTACGAAAGTTCTTCCCTTCCTGCCTTCTTGTCTCCTTGTCTTCCTTCTCCTCCTTCTCCTCCTCTCCCTTTTTTTCTTCCTCAGAATTTCTCTTCCACTTTATCTCTTTCCTTTGCTCTTTCTCCTAATTACTCCCAACTTGTAAGATCAGCACAAAACTTTGCAACCGACTAATATGCAACACCAAAAAACTCTGTAGTGTCTTGTGGAAGAAAATGGGCAAACTCACAAGCAAAACTAAAAAATGAGTTTGTAAAATTCTCACAGGAAAAAGCAGGGAGGCTCAGCTCGTCCTAATCCCAGGTTTGTATTTTCCTGCTTCTCTTTTCACCGTTTCCACTTAACACAGTAAAGGACAGAGACCAGTGAAGTGGGGCGTAATTTTGGAAATCAGTCTTTGCTTGTCTGTTCATCTAAACTTCCTGAAACTGCATCAGAAGAGATGGATGTTAGACATTCCTACATGGAAAGTGCTTCTGTGTGAAGAAGGTGAAGGATCTAGAGGGGAAACTATACAAAGAACTCTCTCTGGTGACAGAACCTGAGGGAGTGGCATGAAACTCTGTCAGAGGAGGTTTAGGTTGGATATTAAGGAAAAGGTCTTCCCCCAGAGGGTGGCTGGGCACTGGAACAGGCTCCCCAGGGAAGTGGTCACAGCCCCAAGCCTGACAGAGCTCAAGAAGCATTTGGACAATGCTCTCAGGCACATGGTGTGACTTTTGGGGATGGTCCTGTGCAGGGCCAGGACTTGGACTCAATGATCCATCCTTGTGGTTCTCTCCAACTCAGGAGATTCTATGAATCTATGATTCTATGTAATTCTTTACTAGAACACTCTTCAGGAGTCATTTGTGCCTAAGAAGTCATCAATCACAATGGCAGCCTACAAGACTGTGAGGGAATTTCCATAGGTACCCTTGGAGTAGATCATAGAATCAGAGAATCAGAGAATTAACAGGGTTGGAAAAGACCTCTGAGATCATCAAGTCCAGCCCTTGATCCAACTCCGCTGTGGTTCCCAGCCCATGGCACTGATGCCACATCCAGTCTGTCCTTAAACACCTCCAGGGATGGAGAATCCACCCCCTCCCTGGGCAGCCCATTCCAGTGGCTGATCATTCTCTATGTAAAGAATTTATTTCTAATGTCCAACCTAAACCTCCCCTGGCACAACTCAGGGCTGTGCCCTCTTGTCCTACTGCTGGTTCCTGGGAGAAGAGACTGACGCCCACCTGGCTGGGAGGTGTAGAGAACGATGAGGTCTCCCCTGAGCCTCCTCTTCTCTAGACTAAGCAACTGCAGCTCCCTCAGCCTCTCCTCATAGGATTTGTTCTCCAGTCCTTTCCCCACCCTCATTGCTCTTCTCTGCCCCTACTCCAGCCCCTCCATGTCCTTCCTGAGGTGAGGGGCCCAGAGCTGGACACAGAACTCCAGGTGCAGCCTCACCAGTGCTGAGTCCAGGGCGAGAATCCCTTCCCTTCTCCTGCTGCCACACTCATCCTGAGCCAGGCCAGGATTCATTGGCTTTCTTGGCCCCCTGGGCACACTCTGGCTCATGTTCAGCCTCCTGTCAATCAGTACCCCCAGCTCCCTTCCTGCCTGGCTGCTCTCCAGCCACTCTGTCCCAGCCTGGAGTGCTGCAGGGGTTGTTGTGGCCAAAGGACAGGACCCGGCACTTGGCCTGGTTGAACCTCATCCCATTGGAATCAGCCCATGGATCCAGCCTGTCCAGGTCCCTCTGCAGAACCCTCCTGCCTTCCAGCAAATCAACACTCTCCGCCAGCTTGGTGTCATCTGCAAATTTGCTGATGATGGACTCGATTCCCTCATCTAAATCATCCATAAAGATATTAAACAGGACTGGGCTCAGCATTGATCCCTGGGGGACACCACTGGTGACCAGATCCCAACTGGATGCAGCCCCATTCACCACCCTCTCTGGGCCTGACTATCAGCCAGTTCCTAACCCAGCACAGAGTGCCCCTGCCCAACCATGGGCTGCCAGTGTTATATAGAGACCTTCCCCAGGAGGAGTTTAAAAAGTAGTAGAAATTTGAAAATTCAAGTAACACGTGCAGTGAGATATGGGAGAAGATAGTTTTTCTTCTCCCAGATGTTATGACTTTTCAGGTTTTAGTGAGAGAAATGCAACTTCCATGAAATGTGTGGATCTGGACATGTTTCTGTCCTTTGAATTCTTGGCCCTGGAGAACTGAAGCACAAACAATGCTGATTTCTTTTAAAGGTGAAGATGCAAACTGATTCAGGAAAGAATTCCTCTTCTAGTCCATGTTTAAGGTCACTCTGAAAATCCAGCAGAATCAGGCAAATGCCTAATTGGTAATTTAATGAATGAATGACATAACAAATAACAAGGCACATTTTTTTTTCCTCATAATTGAGTTATTAATTAATATAATAATGTAAGTCCCTTTACTCAGGCATAGATATGGCTCTACTACTTTTAACTGATCTAACTCCCATCTGACCTCTTTGAAAGGCCAAGGCTATGCTTGCCAGGGCCAAGTGTCTCCTGGAGTTTGATACTGGTTAAAAAGTCACTCAGTTTAATCCTGGACAAATGTAAATCTAATATCCTGCAGTGGATGTTAGCAGGGTTGCTTCACTCCAGCCCAAGTCTCATCAGAAGTAATCAAGCACAGCAATGGAAAGATTGTTCTCTGTAAGACAAGTGACAAGCAATCTCTGAACCAAAGTTATATCTCCATGCTTGGTATAAAAACACAGTGATGAAAAAAATGATAAATATTGGGAGCACAGTGGTGGTAAATTGAAGAGCATTAGGAATTAAATGGTGGTGAGAAATGGGAACTGACACAATTTAAATGAAATTTTAAATAGGGGTTTATTCACTGCGAGAGGTGCTTGGACAAAAAACACTTCTCTCATCTTGTTTGACACACCCCTCCCTCTGAAAATGTTTGAGAGTGCTTTTTTCTACCTCTGTGGGAGCATAAAAATGCCAAGGTAGTTGTGTTCATGGGAAAATTTCACACCTGTGTTTGGCCAAAATCTTTGCATCTTTATCATTCATCAAAGTGTGAATAAGTGACTTTCTTTTTTTTGTTTTCCTTCTTTTTTTTTTTTTTTTTTCCCTTGGCAGAAAACAAAGCCCATACATGAAATATAACTTGAAACATTCTGTGACCTGGGATGAACAGACAGATGAACAAACCATCTGATGGGAGCAGTTTTAACAATTACTAAAACTTGTACCAATTTTTCATAATAAACCCGATCATCTACTACTAATAACACTAATGCAGGCACTTGTGGTAATAATAACCCAAATTTAATAACAAGGCAGCGATCACAGTTTGCTCTGTGTATGTGTTCCAGCCACTTTACATACATTATAAAGTCATGGATCATTTGAGAGTGCCTGAGGGAAAATAACATGGTAAATGTTGTATAAGTATTATCTCCAAGCATTGAACCCATTCGCTATGAGCTGGTGCCACTTTCAGCTCATATTAAAGCTTAACTGGTAAAAAAAAAAATAAAAAAGAAATACAAGAACAAGGAATTTTAAGCAGGACTTGCCTTACTTTGGGTGTGCATCTTCAATTCTCACACATAATTAGAGCACAGAAATGCCACGAGTGACCCCTGTCTCATCAGGAATTCAGACATCACGATGTTGAACATGAAGCCCTTGCAGTATTACTCCCCTGCGAGCCAAGTGCAATATTACAAATCTTACTAAAGAACATTGTTCCAAGCATAGAATACCTCTGAGACAATTAAATCACCGTTTGTGATGAGAAGAAAAAAAGGAAGAAAGAAAGGAAAAAAAATCTAAGGATCAAATAAACCATTTGAACTGGGACTTCTTGATCTGTTTCATGTAGGCAACTTGTTGCATGGGTGGGAGAGCTCAGGGACGTCAGAGAGGAGAGCAGCACTTCCAGAGCTGTGCTTAGGTGACAGCCCTGAAGGGACATCAGCTGAGGACTCCCTGAGAAATAAAAACATTCCCTTTTTAGCATCAGTGGAGAGCAGGGAGTTAAATCTCTAAGCAATTTCAAGTGTGCATCTCAGGTCTCTCAGCCCTTTGCTCAGCACATCAATCACGAGAATCAGGTACTTAAGTCAGTCCAATTATTTCCATTGATGTCCTTGAGCTTGATTAAGATCTGAATTATGACTTCATGTATTGTCTGCTCAGAGGGGGGGGGGCATTTGAACAACCAAGACTGGCCTCAGAGAGCAAATAAATGATATTATGAGAGTGGAGACTTAGCAAGGCCCGAGGAGTGGTCTTAACAGGGAGCACTAACTGCTGAGTACTCTGAGAACTCCTCCAAGGGAAGAAAACACAGCATTTCCCACCTTGCCTGTTAGCTGCCCTCCTGGAGTGGGGAAATATGGGGTTTAAGCCCATGAACTGACAGGAGAATACAGACAGGAGCCTGGGGGAGCGCTCTGGCACAGAGCCAGTGTAGCAGCATGGATTTTGCATTTGAACATGTTTTTAAAAAGAGCTCCTGGCTGAATTGAGTGAGGACCTGGTCCTTACTGTGTCTTGGCTGTGTTCTGGGGAACTCCGGGGTGCAGAAGTCCTATTTGGGATCTGACCCTTTCCTTTCCAACTCACCTCCATGAGTAATCCTTCTGTTCCCTTTCTAGGAAAACTATTTGAACCAGAACTTATCTCTGAGTGTATTTGCACTCTTTCTCCCTGCAGTTTGAAACAAGCCTTGATTGTGGTTTTTTCTTGAGTGTGGATGAGGGCACAGAGGGTAAACAAGACTTGTGAAAGAGGTTGCGACTTGCCGACTGTTTACATACTTCACATTCTAATTTAGCTAAACTTTACACTTTCCGAACAACTGCAAAGGTGGTCTCTCTCCAGTCTATCCAGGTCTTACTCTCATATCCCAGAAAACTTAACTGCTTTGTTCTGGGAGTTTGATTATTTGTTTGTGGGAGGTTTTTTGTTTGGTTGTTTTGTTTTTGTTTTTGTTTTTGTTTTGTTTGTTTTGTTTTGTTTTGTTTTGTTAGTTTTTGTTTTGGTTTTGTTTTAGACAGTGCCTTGGAGTTCACTGAAGGTTCCAAGAAACTTCATCCATGTCTGGGGTGGAATTCAGATGCCTACACAGAAATGTCTAGAGGCATTTTAAAAGCCCTTGGTATCTGCTGGTAGACATGAGTATGGAAACTGCTGTGCTGCCTTGACTTTGAGTTTTCAAATGGGTGTCAGGCAGGATACACTGAGACATTTCAAATGGCACCAAAATGCAATGTTGTGGCACTCAAGTTAATTTCTTGCAGGAACGGAGACATAGAATATAAATTTCAAGTTGCTAAAGGAAAAATAGAAATTAATCTCTTATTTCCAGTAAAACATGTGAACTATTCCTGTGGCAATGTGATTTGTAGGAGTCACAGAGGACATATATTTAAAGAATCCCACAACTTTGCTATTTAAGATACTCATTTTGAAAGTGGCTAAAGAGAGATACCAGGTAAAGGCTTAATTCTCTAAAAACCAAGTAACAACTAAAAGGGTGATCAAAACTACTTGTTCTGTTTTTCTTGGCCCACATCAAGTTTTCCCAATCAGTGCAAATAAATATCCAATATTTGAGTTCATTAAAGATATCCTGACACAGATGCTGCTTCCAGAGCCTGGCATGTCACCTTGTTGTGACCTGTGACCTCAGCTTTGCTGTCTCTCTTGCTGTGGGTTTGGGTTCAGGATCACAAGCTGTAGCCACTACATGGACGTGGCCTTTTTTCCATCAAGTAGGAACATTTCTACCAGGCAGTAAAATACTTATTTGTTGGTTAAAGCAAGGCAGGTACGAGGATAGATTTGTTGGAGAGCTGTGTGGTCATTGAACAAGGTTTTCCCACAGGATTTATTTGTTTCTTTGTTTGTTTACTGTTGCAGAAAACCTTTTGCTAGGAGAAGCGAAAGCAACTCGAAACAAAGAGCTGGAGTGGGGTGAGCATTCCTGGAAATGCCACAACCACTTAGGATGACAAGGTCAGTTTATATGTGCTCCCTTTCTTCTGTTTGTGCTCTGATCTAATCAGCTGAATCCAGGCAAGGGGAAGGAAAACATCCCTGCCACAAACACTCAGTCTGTAAACTCCTCCACTTTCTCTCAGCCAGCAGGAATGCTCTCTGAACTGATCGAGACTTTTCCAGATGCCAGGATGAATGTTGTCATTTCAGGGATTTTGTTTTCCATGGCCCTATTTTGAGGGGGAGAGAGAGGAATGGGGCAAAATGAATGGAAACATAAGGCAGATAAGGAATACTCTGTGGGAGCCCTCAGTGCTTGACTACAATCTTATTTTTCTAGAAGTCAGAAGATATTGAGGTGTCTGTTCAGGTCCTGGTAAAACAGATATTGCTCCTATTTTCACCTTTGTAAAGCAGAGTTCTCAGAGAATCTCATGCCCAGCCATTAGAAGCAGCCCAGATTCATAGTGATTCAGAGCTCAGTTCATGGGAATTTTGGTCCTTATGATGTCTGGTGGAATTGATGTGATTTCCATTCCACATGGAACTTACCCACCAGGTGAGTTTTAAATTGGATATTAGGAAAAAATTTATTTACTGAGAGGGCGTTCAGGCATTGCAACAGGCTTCCCAGAGAAGCGTGGGAATCACCATTCCTGGAAATGTTCAAAACCTGTAGATGTGGCACTTGGGGACAGGGTTTAATGGTGAACAGGGTGGTACTGGGTTAACAGGTGGACTTACAGTCTTAGAGGTCTTTTCCAATTCAAACAATTCTATGATCCTGTACCCAGCAGAGCTGGGGTCACAGTCTTTGCCTGAGAAGATCAGGATGAACTCCCAACCTGATATTTGCTATTTTTCATTAGTCATAACTGGAACAAAATAAGGATTTTCTGGGCTGAACATGTAATTTACAACATTTAATAGTATTTTATTTGTATAGGTTCCATAGGTAAAGAGGAGATGAAGTCTCAGATTCATTAGTCTTCCTTCAGGCAAGCACTGATTGCATCAACTCATGTCCTTTAATACCTCAGCATGAATCTCATGGGCCTCATTATTAATACCACACTATTAGCATATTTTTTGCATAGAAGGGTACACACACCCCAAATGTTTTATCAGTGTGCTTAAAAGTTTGGGTTTACATCCACACTATTTTTTTCCTCACTCAGGTCTTGGTCCCTTCACCAGATACACACCCTGTATGTGAGTTCGCTCCTTGATTATTCTCTGCAGTAAATGATTTTCCCCCAAAAGAAGAGCTTGCACTGATTGTGGGAATAGGCAGCTCTAGGAACTTGTTCTTGTAGGTGTTATGGTAAAGGCTGCACCAGCTGTAACTCACACAACCTTGTACAATCCTTCAAAACTAACACAGCAAGATGCTGAACTCCCAAACACCCAACAGATGCCTTCATGCCCTGCTCTAAGGCAACACTTTAGAACTTCTGATGTCATGCTATAATAATGTCTCTCTGGTGGGTTGTGATACCCTTTACACTATTTTAGGCACTTCAAGCAGGAAAAACATAAAAACTTTATCATTCTACATTAGCACTAGAGGTTCTGTAACTAATTGAGGCTCGGAGACGACACTTGTCTGCATGTCTAGGACTTATGTTATCAGGAGAGAAACCAAAACCTTGCACTGAAAGGCCACATTTTACCACTAGTAAGCTTATCTGAACAGGATAAACTGTGAGAAATTCTTAATGCTGATGTTGGAGAGCATCTCTGCAGAAGATTCCTCTGCCATGCTCTGGGTGCTGCTTCTGCTACAGCAAAGAGTGAGCATATCCAGCCCACAGAAACTTCGTGATTGCAAGCAGTGACAGGCACAGAGACAGCCTTGTGATCAGGAGAGCTGAATGTCCCAGGAAGACCCAGAAACCCTGGATCTGAATGCTGGAGCACCATCTAGTGAACACAGGAGCTCACCTTTATTCTGTCTTGGTCTGTCACTCAGCAGAAGAAAAAGTTGTGTCTGGGAAAGGTCAGCATATTCATGTTCTGTGCTGACTGCCATGCCTACACTACCTTTTTGCAAGCTGTAAATATTCAACAAGAAGAGATTGTCCTCAGGTTGGTTCTTCTGGACGTTGGAACCTCTTAAAGAAATCCTCCCTGCTCTACAGAAAATATTTAAGAAGTTTGTCTACACTCTGATGTCAGCTGATGGCAATAGAGAGGCCTCTGGAAGAAAACTGGTGGCACTCTAATACTATTTGCAGAAGTTAGTGTATAAATGCCAAAGAGTGCTCCCTTAGAGAAGGGAGACCTTTCTGCTCATGAAGAATTTTTCTGTAACTCTTAGATGATCAGATTCTGCAATTTCCTGAGGAGTGCTGATCCGCAGGGTTTTCTCCTCTTTTCCTCCTTACCTTGGAGATATAGAACTTCATTCCTTATTCTATTTAGGCTGGAAAGGACCTCTGGAGGTGAATTAGGCTAATGTCTTCTCAAAATGTGAGCAGCTTTGGATTTACAACACTACCTTGATCGGGATTTACCTTGTCAATCTTTTAAAAATACCTCCAAGCCAGTCTGTGCCTCAAGAAGAGCATAAGGAAGTTGAGCTTTACAGCCTCTTCCAAAATACACAGATCCTAACAACCTAATAATGCATTCCTGTGGTAGGACTTTCCACCCAGCTCACAGAAGCCAGCAGGTCATGATGAGGAGGTCACCAGAGTTAATCAGGAGAGCAAAGTCGAAAAACAGCCGTAGAGGGTTCCTCTAAAGGAACCTTTTCCTCACAATTAATTTATGAATACCTTGTCCTCTCCTACACAAACACCTTAATGAAAGGTGACAACATTGCACCTAAAGCAGTGGAGCAAGAGGTAGGGCAGGTGGCTTGTTTGGAAGAAAATAGGGAGCAACTGAGTAGCAGAAAGTTGAGCTTTACAACCTATCCCAAAACATGAGGATGGGAAAATGTTTGTGCAGAAAAACCTAGCTCAGCTACTGTGGGAGGTAAAGAACATCAGAAATTCCCAAGATGATGATGAAAGAAGTCTAGTGCAAGGAATAGGGTTCACCTTTTACTTCAGGGTTGAGATGAATGAAGGGACTGATAGCACAGACCTGAACAGCTCACCTTGGGCTCCCTTGATAGTCAATAAGAATGTAATCAGTAGAGTAAATGGAGTTTATGATGTGATTTGTGTCACCTCACAGAGACGTTTAGACTTGGTCAGTTGAAGACTAAGTAACACAGATCCTGCCACCAAGAACAGTAGTGGGCAACTTGACAACCCAGAGACTGATGCTTGTATTGTGAACTAATAAAATGTTTTCATTAGATAAATAATATTTAATATAGACTATCACTGGATAGACTATCAAAAAATACCTTGATCTGTATATAAGCTGTGCTTCCTTTCTGCACTTGACAAAATTTTAAGAACCACACATTTTGCAGAATATTTTTCTAGTCTTCTTTCATTAAATAAGCCCTTTTGGACCAACTGCTGATGACTTCTCTCTTGTACACTGACCAAATTTCTCTGAATCTTAAGGGCTTTTTGGACTCCTTTACTGCTTTCATCATAACCTCCCAAGCTCTTTGCAGTTCAGCCTGGCTCATTCTTCTCTCTCTTTGTCTCATGTCCTCTTCCTATTGTATGTCTTGTGAGTTCAGATCATGCTGTGTCAACCTTTTGCCTTTTTTGCTTACGCTTCTTCATCAGAGAATCACAGAATGGTTTGGGTTCGAACGGACCTTAAAGAGCATCTCATTCCAACCCCACTGCCATGAGGAGGGACACCTTCCACTAGACCAGGTTGCTCAGAGCCTCATCCAGCCTGGACTTGAACACTTCCAGGGATGAGGCAGCCACAGCTTCTCTGTAGAACCACATCTGTTCCAGGACCCCACCACCCTCACAGAAATATCCATGTCAGTGTGAAGCCATTCCCCCTTGTCCTGTCCCTCCAGGACCCTGTAAATAGTCTCTGTCCATCTTTCTTGTAGGATCCCTTCAGGTACTGGAACGCTGCAATTAAGTCAACCCTAAACCCTCTCTTCTCCAGGCTGAACAATCCCAGTTCTTTCAGCCTTTTCTCATAGGAGGTGTTCCAACCCTCTAATCAATTTGGTAACCTCATCTGGACTTTCTGCAACAGCTCCATGTCCAGTTGCGCTTGGTCTTGTTAAAGCCCATGGCCCACTTCTTGAGCTTGTCCATGGTCCCATGGATGGCATCCCAGTCCCTCTGGATCATCCAGAATAACTTCTTTTCCATTTGATTTCATGACAGAGCTTCTAATCCCGAGCTCCTTGTCAGCAAAGAGTCCCACAGCACCACTGATGGGTGCAACTAAATACAACTCAGGGATTTCCATTAGCCATTCCAAGTCATCATAAACACATTTGTTTTATTCACAGTTCTAAGGTCTTCATGGCACTGTTGTCCAGATGACTCATGGGATAAACAGGGCTGTATTTTAAGCTCTGTGACAGCTCTAAAGAATCTGAAATCTAATTAGAGGACAGTGAGTTATCAGCAATTTGGGCTGAACCTGACAACATGTGACAGTAAAGAGATGGTTTTGATTGACCTGACAGAGAAGAGAGGGTTTCTTTTATATATATTATGGAAATGCTACCAGTAAAATGAGAAGGAATAAGAAGAGAGACCTCCCTAATGTCCCAGTTTATAGCAATTCAGAGATACACACTTATGAGTCACATTTATTGGAGTGGGGTGGAAAGCAACGGCATTTCCTGTGCCATTTGTGTATTTTCAGCTCTCCTCCACAATACTTAAGTTTTCTGCCTGAATAAATCATTTTGGAAGTCCCAACAGCAGGAGAGTGATGAATGGGAAGGCAGAAGGAGAGTGAAAATGAGCTAATCTCCCCAACACATTAGAATAATAATTCTTTGTCAGGCCTAACATTCAATGAAAAATGACTCTTGCTAACGCATTAGTCTGGAGAGGAGGTTTTGATAATGCAGTAGTGGAAAGCAAAGTTTCATCTCTGAATTGAAGGAAAGTGGGGGGATTAGAGGATCACTCAGAATAATTCAGATGCAATGAAATACAGTTCATGGCAAGAGCTAACACAATAGCCCCAATCAAATCTGATTTAGGCACAGTTAGAAGTAGTGCTCTAATTACCGGCAATTGATTTAACGAAAGAGTTTCCTGCAAATCTGTAAGAGTGAAAAAAAAAAGGGTTTTATTTGATTTTTTTTTTCTTTTACAATGGAAACCATGCTTTTCCAATGGTTTCTAGGTTCCAAGGAAGAGAACTAATAGTTCAACTGGGAAGTTTTTACAGAATAAATCAAAGATACTTTGCAGTCAGCAAACCATCAGGCATGGAAATACATTTCCTAGAAAGTGGCTTGGGATTGTATGTGAACAAATGTGTCCTCAAATGCCAAATCAGTGCTACAAAGAAGATAAATGGGGTACCCAGACTGTTTTTAGCTACTTTGGAGTTCTTTTTTTCTAGGTAGCACAAATTCATGAAACTAGGTTAGGTGTTGAGACAACTTCCCTGAGGCTCAGTGACTTAAGTCTGGAGGTTGTCATTGCTGACAAAAAGTGCCCTGAGTTGCAGGAATTCCTCCAGGAAATATAAAATATCTACAGGGAGACAGGCAAGGAAATTGGAGGTCTAATTGTCCCCTGGTGTAGATAGTTTAAACAAACATGCCTGCCTCAATTTATGGGAACAAAGCTGATGCTGCTGCGTGTCCTCACTGTGAAGGAAGCAGTGAGTCTTCCAGAAAGAGATCAAGTAGCAGAGATGTGACACTTTCACCTCCATCCTGAATCAGAAACAGTGTGGCCAGCAGGACCAGGGCAGGGATTGTCCCCATGTCAACGCTGATGAGACCACACTTCAAGTTCTGGATTCAGTCTGGGGCCTCTCATGATAAGAAAGACATTGAGGTGCTGGAGCGTGTCCAGAGAAGGGAACGGAGCTGGGGAAGGGTCTGGAGCACAAGTCTGAGGAGAAGAAGCTGAAGGGGCTAGGAGAGCTCACACTGAAGAAAAGGAGGCTCAGGGATGACTTTATTGTTCTCTACAACTGCCTGAAAGGAGGGTGTAACCAGGTGTGTGTCACTCTCTTCTCCCGGGTAACAAATGACAGGATGAGAGGAAATAACCTCAAGTTGCACCAGGGGAGGTTTGGATCAGACATCAGGAAATTCTTTTTCATTGAAATGGTGATCAAGCACTGGAACAGGCTTCCCAGGGAAGTGGTTGAATCACCATCCCTGGAAGTGTTCAAATAAATGCAGATGTGGTGCTGAAGGACATGGTTCAGTAGTCTCCCAGCAAGTGCTGGGTTAATGATTGGACTCAGTGATCTGAGAGGCCTTTTCCAAACTTAGTTATTCCATTATTCCACAATTCAGTCACAAATCACCTAAAGACACAACATCTGTATTGTTGATGCCTAGAGATAAATTATGCCCTTTGCAGCCTTGTCTCTAGATGCATTCAAACTTCAGAGCACTCAGCAACCTGTTGAAGGAACTTTTGTTTTTAACCCTAAACCTGGCAGGAGTTGATGTGAATGTCCTGAAAGTACTTTGGGCTTTGAAGCAGAAATTTTATGCACTTGTAGTATTAGCTGACATGAGCTGTGATAACCCAATAGTACTTTTACACAGGTGTGAAAAGGTGAGAGGGTGTGTCCTGTGTACATCAGATCATGGTGATAACAGGATGGTCTCCCTGAACTCTGTTCTCAGTGTCATTATAAGTTGTATGAGTGTTGATGGTTTCATCCTTGGGAAAGGTGCCTTTTGCTCATCGACCTTCATTCCAGACTGGCCAAGTTTTTTTGTCATTGGAAGTAATAACAGACAATCTACACTCCAACAGTTGCTTTGTCAAAGTGCCCCCTCCCAATAATCCAACTGCCAGAAGTCACACACAGATGGCACCACTTCAAGGTTTACATTAACCCTAAGTGTTTCCTTTTAAGTGAGCAGGAAGGTAGGAAGAAGGGTTGGGCACCTCGACTTTGAGCACAAGATGAAGTAAAGATCAAGATAATTCCTAAATTGTTCTAATCTCATGCCTCAGTGCTTTAAAGGAGCCCTTTAGAGTCAATTTACTCTTTGATCATTGACTAAAATCTAATAACTGTGGCAGCAAATGAGGTGTGAAATGCTGTCAAAATCACTTCAACAATACCTGTGTGGTACTAAACATTTTCATCTCTGTGGTGAGAGCCTGTAGAAAAAGCCACAGTTTTATCAACTGATGTCTTTAGAAATCAACACAATCTTGCATTGAAAAATACTTGCATTGTCCACTATTCATTTTATTTGGAGTCCAAATCAAGGGAAACTCCCACATTGATAGATATCAATATTCATTGTTGCCCTTCAGGATGTTATAAATAGTCTCTGATGGAACAATTACAAAGTTTTGTACATATAGTGTTCTTCTTATGTACAGACTTCCAGAGAGATTTTAAAAGTTGATATTAATAAATCAGAATTTTTACTTTATTTTTCATCTCAAGTCAATATTTAAGTGGGTTTTTTTGATTGTTTGTTTGGTTTTGTTTGGGTTTTTTTTTTTCTTCCAAGGTACTGGAGTGCAAGTAGCAAATTCCAAAAGTCGGCTCCAAGTTTCGCTCTGTAGCTGGAATTATCTCTTGGGGCTGCAGCAAACAATGTGTGTGTCAGCTTGGATGCAGCATGGAGAGAAGATTGATTTTTGTGTTCAGGAGTCCTGCATTCTTTGTTCAGCTCTTGCCTCAAATTTAATGTGTGACTTAGTGCACTCTCTGATATATTCAGTCTTCAAAATCTCTTGAACCTGAGGAATGACACTGTCTGGCAATGTTCTTTTGTGCATGAATTAGATGATATGTGTAAATACAGGTGGTTGCAGGCTTTCAAACAGGTAGTGCCTCAAAATTAAAATTTTCATAAAAGTCCTTCAAGTTTAAAATTACCTTTTTTTTTTTTATTATTAAAAGCAAAATCATACTTTTATTTTTTTTTCCCCTGAACTGAAATACTCTCTTCTTTCTGAAGAACCAAAATAAAATATGGTTGAAAATTTACTTCCTTTTCCACTCTTTTCCTCATTTTATATTTCTCCTTCTTTTATACAGGTCATTAATACTTTATACCTCTTTCTGAATTACTATGAGATCTTTGAATGTGAGGCACAATGTAAGCATGAAGTAGCAGCTCATGTATATCACAATTACAGTCCCAGGCAGAACTCAATAAGCAGAGGGCATATCTGATAATGTCTCATATTCTGTCAGAATAAGGAAAAAGTACACAATAAAAAAGCTTAGAGGTGACCCACAGGGAAAGTAATAACTTCTAACAAATCTGGCATTTGTTCCCAGTAGAAAAATAATGAAGGGAAGGGAAAGATGAAGAGAAATTAAAGGAAAAAGTTATGTCTTGTAAAATATTTAGAGAGACAAGTTCAATTGATAGTGAAGACAGGGGCATTTTAAAGGACCAGAATTGTTCTCTTAGTCTTTGGCTTCTATTCAGATCAAAAAAGGAATTACAGGATGTTCCAAAGCCTTATTTCTCCTTCTTTGTCAGCAAAGGCAACAGAAGTTTTGTGACTGAAACACAGCTATTTTTTTTCCTCTTCCTTAGGTCACCTCCATACCTGAATGAATTTAAGTGGCAGTGTTTGTCAAAGGCTGAACAATGCATTTCTTTTTGAATTGAACATGATCAATGTTTATTCTCGATGTCCAAACAGAGACAACTGCCACC
>NW_020955535.1:1854986-1861608 GCF_003031625.1 Empidonax traillii
AAAGGCAACAGAAGTTTTGTGACTGAAACACAGCTATTTTTTTTCCTCTTCCTTAGGTCACCTCCATACCTGAATGAATTTAAGTGGCAGTGTTTGTCAAAGGCTGAACAATGCATTTCTTTTTGAATTGAACATGATCAATGTTTATTCTCGATGTCCAAACAGAGACAACTGCCACCACACCCTGCCTTGACCCACTGACACCATCCTGGGTGATGGTAGATCTGGCTGCCTCGAGGAATGGCAGTGGCACAGTTGGGTCAAACCCCCTGTTGATCTTTACAGATGTTATTATTGCTGTTGTTGTTATTATTATTACTATCTTGGAGGAAGGTGTATTGAGATAATCACCCTGTCATGCTGATGTTGCTGATGTCACCCTCTGCGCCCCCAGCAGCCCAGGAGAAGGTGGCTGTGACACTGCTGTGACACTGCTGTGCAGGTCAACTGCTCATTCTATGGTCTCTATTCCACCCCATGAAGCTCTGCCAGCGCTCACCCCGTTTGGTCATTCCTGCTCTTACATCACCTCGAAATGGGGCTTTGGTGTTTTTCCGTCCCTGTTGTTGGTGCGTTTTGAGATGGATTCAGCTCATGCTTTGCTTTTGAGCAGCTGGCAAGTCTGTTCTGTAGAGCAGTGGGGAGAAAAGACCCTTTAGGTCAGGCTGTGTCTTCCTGTCACCTCCCTGTTGCTCTCCAGAGCAGGTCCTCTCCTGTTTCACTATCCCAAGTGGTTACACTCCCACTGCTTCTCCAGTGAAGATGCTTTATGGTCTTCAGATACCTATCAGGAGAAATTCCCAAAATTTAGGTGACATTTTCTCTGTTCTAGATTCTTATTTCTATTTCCACTCCCATTTCTATTTTTATTTTTATTTCTATTCTTATTTCTGATGCACAAATTTATTTTTTTTTTTTAATAGACCCAAAATACTTTGTGCCTGTCTCTGGTGTATTGCCCTTTGATCTGAGTTGTTCTCAGTGATTAATCCATTACACACACTCAGGCTGTGATCTTGTTAAGCAGTTGAGCTATTGTTTACATATGAGAAAGTGAATAGTTTCCAGATCTTGGAATGTTGGGTGCAGTTTCTTACAAGCCTCTGTAAATGTATATTGCAAGGTGAGAACTACTTATTAATTCTTTTCTCAAAAAGACCTCTGTTGTTTTCTGATTACTTTCCTTTCTTTTATTTTTCTTTTCTAAACTCCCTTTTTTTTGATCTTTTTATCATTTTTTTTTTTTTGCAGGCAGAGATATTTGCCTCTAACCAAGAAACTCTTTCCTTTTTTTTTGCAATCTGTTCAAAAGTTCATAAAATGGTCCTTTCCTATGTCAGACCAAAATTAAAATCTAAAGAAATAAAATGAAAAATACCACATGAACTCATTCTAATGATGGAAGTAAGATCTACTGACACTATATGACTGTTGCATGACTCTTATTTTTGTTGCTGCCCTGGGGGCCCATAAACTCCCACATCTGCTCTTTACTTTCCCTTCTTAACCTTCTCAATTCCTGGGATGGTTCATCTGTCCTGATGAAAACTGCATGTTCACCTCCTGTATTTCCACTGATCAACACAAATTGTCCCGTTTGCTCCTCTTTTTCTTCCTCACAAAGTGAAAAGGAAAGTAAATAAAGCAGAAATCACAGATATTTGTACATTATTCAGTAAGTGCCTCCTCATAACCTGACACACAGGGCACTTGCCAGAGTGAATATATTTTTGACTTTAAGGTGATAGTGAGAGACTTTATTAAGGAGGAAATAGGAGTGTTCATCACGCTTCTCTCACGCACGGACATACAGCCAGACAATCCCCTGTCTCTGAATAATTCATACCTCTCTCCAAGAGACATTTAGTCACCCAGCCAATGCGTTACTGGCCACTGTTCACAATTGTCATGTGGTGGTCGGTCTCTTTTCTGAAGGTCTCCTCAAGAAAACCACCAGCCATTGCAGTGTTTGACTTTATTAGGATCTTATTGTTGCTTTACCTGCGTGCAGCACTCGGGGTTTGCCTCAAAAAGCCTTGCTGGAGGTAAAACTTCCCACAACCTGTTGGGTGACTGAGCTCATTTTCCTACCACGACTGTGCTTCTGTAAACCTGTCCAGCTCATCAGAGCACGTGGCAAGGAGCTGGGATGGATTTTAGTTACTTGAGAATGTAATTATTTTGTCTTGCCAGTTTCTCTAGCAAGGGTTGCCTCTTTTCTGAGATTGGTTCTTAAAATAGAATGTCTCCTGTTACAGGTTGAGAATTATTGCCTGCAGAGTTATGGATGTTGCCTCAGAGGAGCCGTGGAAGGGTTAACACAGTGCCAGGAAAAGGGGTAGGCACTGATAAGTGTGAGGATCAACAATTTAAATTATATTACTGATAGTTTAACGAACTTGTTCAGTTTGGATAAGAGAAGGCTGAGATTTGACTTCATCCCAATCTACATCTTCCTCAGGTGGAGCAGTGGAGGGGAAGATGCTGATCTTTCTCTGGTGACCAGCAAGAGGACACAGGGAATTGTTATAAAGTGGCGTCAGGGGAAGGTCAGTTTGGACATTAGGGAAAGGTTCTTCATTGAGAGGGTGAAGAGGGTCAGTCACTGGAACAGACTCCTCAGGAAAGTGGTTACGGCATTAAGAAGCTTTTGGATGATGCTCTCAGTCCTATGGATTAGTTTTAGGTATCCTGTGAGGTGAAGGATGTTGGACTCAGTGATCCTTGCTGGGTCCCTTCCAACTTGAGATATTCCATGGTTGTATTATTGTTACCTTTACCCACATTATTATCTTCTTTATAACTAGACTGATGATGATGCCTGAGTTAGATTGTTTAGATCTGAACTATACTAATAATAAATTCTCGGGTTTACTTGATGTATATGTGAGGTGTGCTTCCCCTCCGCCCATAAACAAAATTTTGAACATAACAACCATGTTTGCTCCTTCAGACTTGCATATGATGCCATAACTTCCAGGTTATACCTGTAGATATGCAGATAGTTTGGTTTGGGGCTATAAAGCATCCTGGAGACGATACTACAGACCTCTTGCACTGCTTGGTATTTAGCAAAATATTCGTGTAGAGAGTAGAGGAGGGGTTTGATGCCATCACAGTAGTCTCTGTTCCTACATGAGTATTTTAATTTTAAGAAGGGGAGAAGTTTTGGGAAGGATCTCACAATAATTCTCATGTTTTGTACTTTGGTTTCTGTTGTCACAGAGCTTGGCAGACACCAAATTCAACTCCATTCTGTAGAAATTAGAAGTCTGGGGGTCACCCAAACCAATCAAACAGTAAGTGGGCATTCAGACCACACCACTGGCTTAGATCCAGTATTAAGTGAAAAACCTGAGTTGTCTATAATATAAATACATGGTCTTTAAAATACCCACTACTGCTGCTCTGAATAATTTCCCAAAGTAGAAACAGCCTTTATTTGTGAGGAAAACTACGAGCTGGGAATCAGAATTCAGTGGCCTGAGTCGGGACAAGGAAAATTTCCCAGTAAGTCAGGCTGCAAAGTGACATTTGGGGCACCTCTCACCAGCATGTTGAGGTTGTGCTGATTCTGGAACCACTGGAGGAAGTGGTATGTATTCCAAACCTTCAGCCATGCCTGGTGCCTCTCCGTGTTCCCATAAAGCTGGATAATTTGGAAGTAACATAGGGTGCTACTTATGAAATCTGAGCTCGAAAAACAAAAACAACCAGGTTTCTGAGATCACATTCAAGTGCTTCCAAAAAACAGTATCTGCACTGCAGCACTTCGCAGACGAGTGGTGTACTCCCCATGTAAAATCTCTCATGAAAATATTCTATCAAACACTGTCTCTTTGACCTCAGTCTTACCTGAAAGGATTTTTAAGTTGGAGTATTTTGGAAGGGAAAAATATCCCTGTTACAACCGCAGAGATCTAAATTACTGTTTTGCCATGGGGATAAAGAACAGAGGAACGATTTCTAAAGAAACAATGGAAGTAGGATGCAAACACTGTTGCTTTGCCAGTAATACTCAATCATTTTCAGCAAATGCTTAAAAAAAAGGAAGAGATTTCTCTGCAACAGAAAGGAAGAGAAACAAAAAGAAAACGCCATAAAGCTTAATTTAATCTTCAACATTTTAAAGATAGAAAAAAGAAACAATGAAGTGGTAAAATCATGCTAATTCCATAAAATTCAGTGGTAATAATCAGACCACACACATTTGGACCCCAGAAAATGGTGCACAAACATCTACCCTGAATATGCAATTGGGCACAACATCTTTATTTTCCCAGCTAAGGGCTGGCAGTGCTTATACATGTTGAACACCAAACAGCATTAGGACATGTTGTTATTTCATAGAATAGAGCTTGCAAAATACCTTGAAACTTCCTTTATCAAGGGCAGTTTATAAACATTTCATAATCTCTCCACTCAGCAGCAGTGGTTAAGTAATAAATTTTATATTTGCTATGTTCATCTTGTAATGTGAAATATTAATGCTCATTTTTTTTCATCCATGGATACAAACATTTGCTTACACATATTTTTCAGGCTTTATAGTCTAGAAGCTTTTGAGTACATGTGTCAAAGTGGCCAAGAAATCTATTTGCTACAGTTGTGTTTGCATTAGATTCCAGTCAAATTCTCTTAATCCAACTAAATTGTTGTATGAATAGAGAATGGGAGGTTAAATTGTTGATACAGAGGAGCAAAGCAGAAGACATTAAATGTTTAATGCTCTGGCAGAAGGACTTTGGTAACATTTCCTTTATTGAACAAACAGGCTGGCTCACCCCATGTGTAATCAAACACACAATTATTTCTGGAAAATCTGTTGCAAACTTCTAAAAAGCTGCATAGCTGTGGGAAAGGGCTTTTTGGGAGGTCTTGGGCTGCAAGTGTCTTCATACTCATGTCTGGAAGAAAAGCCACGTGCTCATGGAGATTGTGATGATCAAAGAGACTTCTTAAACACTGTCCATAGTTCAGCTTCCACGAACTGACATTTTCCCTTCAGGTTTCTGGTCACACCAGATGTGGTGGTGATGGGCACATTGGGATATCAGGACCCCACATTCTCACCAGGTGAGCTCACTTAGGGCCTCCTGAATTCCATCCTTCTGAGACTCCACATGGCCTGAGGAACCCTGAGCGTGTTCAAGACTGAAACACTTTGCATGACAAAACGTTGTTCAAGCCCTGTGGTAGCAACTACCCATTGACATTAGAAGCAAAACAATGAATTAATGGTCTGATCTGCTACACAGGCCCAGAACACAAAACTTCCCTTTGCCTGATGTTTTAACATCTTGGCATTAAAACAGGGATACATAATCTCGTGGGAATTGTAACGCAGCTGCCCCATATTCTCATTCCCCACGACTGAGTAATATATAATGATATAATATTTATATATATATATATATATATATAAAATAATAGATATGTTAAATATATTATAGAAGTGTGTGTATACATATATAATGAATATATATATACATATAATGAATATATATATATATAATGAAAATATATAATGACTGAATCCTCCAGACTGTGATTTCTATAATATTTTAAAGTTTCTTCCTGCAGGACTGTGTGGGAATCCAGTGGCTAATGAGTGGTTGAGACCTTATCAGTTCTACAAGGTTCAATCTGGTTTTTTTTAACTGGTGTTTATTATTGAATGAGTTGGTGCATGTTTACACAGCTTGCATTATCCCAGCACTATCATTTCCCCATAAATATACATTATGGGCCACTGCTGGATGCAGGAACTCTGGGATGGATTAATATTTTATCTAATCCAGTCTTTGTGCAGTTTCAGCTCTGAGGTTTCCCCACTCTGACATCCTCCAAGGGGATGAAGTCACTTTGTTATCCTGGCTCAGGGTCTGTGTCTTCTCTGCAGCATTAAGGAGTGAAAGGAGAATGCTGTCCTTTGGTACAGAATTTCTTTGTACTCATTTTTGTTCATTTCTGCGTTACAGGGATGGGATAAAGAGAATTAGGTTTTATTTGCAGCAGCATATGATAAGTTTCACGTGTGTTTTCCGTCACCAACCCTGTCACCAACTCCACTAACCCTGAAGATACAAACTATGCTTTTTGAGTTCCCATGAAGTTGGATCTCTGGGAAAGAATATTAAAATAGACCCTCATCACACAGAAGAGTCACACTGGTCCTAAGTGTGGCAGTCTTTAATGACACCCAGAAAAAAGGCAATATTTTCATTTAATTAGACCAAGAATGCTTGAGCTGCTACACTTGGGTGAACATCTCATAGGTTGTGTTCCAATTAAGGTGTTGGATAAAGTCTTCCCTGCTATTTCATGCAGCGCTATGGGAATCCAAGATCAATGACATTAAACAGTTTGCAGATCAGGAACTAAAATTTCTCCATTAAATGTTTAGGGACATGAGGCTCCTGTCCAACACACCTACACTGGGCACATACAAAACAGACAGGCATTATGAAAACATCAGAATCAGTAATTCTAATCCATAGATTGTGTGGACACTCTTATTCTGAAGTCAGAGCTGTTCTTTAGTTTTCATTTATCTTCAAATTCTTTCTTGAATGACACAGAGCAAGTTTAAAAAAAAAAAAAAAAAAAAAAAAAAAAAAAA